>NC_074690.1:0-5000 GCF_029448725.1 Salvelinus fontinalis
TGCGATGGCCAAGTGGTTTCAGCATTGGAATTGAAATCCAATTTGTTCTCCCTGTACAGTTTTCATATCATATCTTCTGGGCCCGAGAAGCAGGCAGTTTAATTTGGGCATGCATTTCATCCAAAATTCCTAATGCTGCCCCCTACCCTAGAGAAGTTAAATTGTCCTTACTTTATGGGCTCGTCCAACGATTGAAGTGCTCAGAAAATAGCATATTTTACTTTACTTGAAAAATATTTCAATTAGGCAGTTGAATTTGGATACTTTTGTCCTTGTGTGATCCACCTCAGAAAACTTTGATTGCCGAGTGGTTAAAGCGTTGGACTCGAAATTCAATGGGATCTCCCAGCGCACGTTTGAACCCTGCACACAGCGCTTTGACGATCCAGTCTTTATTTGTAACATGTCATTGGGGACTTGATATGGATAATGTCCTTAAACCGTGGACTTGTCCTTTGATTCAAGTGCTCAGAATATATCTTCCATTACAAACATTTCAAGTAGGCTAATCTGGTCATTTTAGAGGTAAAATGGTCAGAATGAGATAGCGGACTGGGTAAGGCTTCGTAGCTAACAGAAGTAGCTGCGATGGCCGAGTGGTTAAGGCGTTGGACTTGAAATCCAATGGGGTCTCCCTGCGCAGGTTCGAACCCTGCTCACAGCGCTATGGCATACCTGTCTTTATTTTTAACATATACTTAGTGACTTGATATGGATAATGTCCTTAATACATGGAATTGTCCTTTTTAAAATCTTATTCTCAGTGAATAACTTGTACTTGTACTCACTTGTACTTTCTCTGCACATAGTTTTTTGACTAGCACATTAAACTTCCAAACTTCACAGCTATTTAAAGGACCGAGGTTACTTGGCGCAACAAGATCAATATGTCGTGCCATCAAGTTGAACATTTTACACCAATGATGTCTGTTTCCAAATCCCAATCCCTTTACTTGCATTCCAACAGCATTCAATGGCCGAGTTCTTTCGACGTTGGACCTGAATTTCAATGGGGTCTCCCCACCCATGTTCTTACCTTGCTCGAAGCGTATAGCTCACTTCTGCTTTCTCCTTATCACTTTCCTTAGATTCCTACTGCTGCGATGGCCAAGTGGTTTCAGCATTGGAATTGAAATCCAATTTGTTCTCCCTGTACAGTTTTCATATCATATCTTCTGGGCCCGAGAAGCAGGCAGTTTAATTTGGGCATGCATTTCATCCAAAATTCCTAATGCTGCCCCCTACCATAGAGAAGTTAAATTGTCCTTACTTTATGGGCTCGTCCAACGATTGAAGTGCTCAGAAAATAGCATATTTTACTTTGCTTGAAAAATATTTCAATTAGGCAGTTGAATTTGGATACTTTTGTCCTTGTGTGATCCACCTCAGAAAACTTTGATTGCCGAGTGGTTAAAGCGTTGGACTCGAAATTCAATGGGATCTCCCAGCGCACGTTTGAACCCTGCACACAGCGCTTTGACGATCCAGTCTTTATTTGTAACATGTCATTGGGGACTTGATATGGATAATGTCCTTAAACCGTGGACTTGTCCTTTGATTCAAGTGCTCAGAATATATCTTCCATTACAAACTTTTCAAGTAGGCTATTCTGGTCATTTTAGAGGTAAAATGGTCAGAATGAGATAGCGGACTGGGTAAGGCTTCGTAGCTAACAGAAGTAGCTGCGATGGCCGAGTGGTTAAGGCGTTGGACTTGAAATCCAATGGGGTCTCCCCGCGCAGGTTCGAATCCTGCTCACAGCGCTATGGCATACCTGTCTTTATTTTTAACATATACTTAGTGACTTGATATGGATAATGTCCTTAATACATGGAATTGTCCTTTTTAAAATCTTATTCTCAGTGAATAACTTGTACTTGTACTCACTTGTACTTTCTCTGCACATAGTTTTTTGACTAGCACATTAAACTTCCAAACTTCACAGCTATTTAAAGGACCGAGGTTACTTGGCGCAACAAGATCAATATGTCGTGCCATCAAGTTGAACATTTTACACCAATGATGTCTGTTTCCAAATCCCAATCCCTTTACTTGCATTCCAACAGCATTCAATGGCCGAGTTCTTTCGACGTTGGACCTGAATTTCAATGGGGTCTCCCGACCCATGTTCTTACCTTGCTCGAAGCGTATAGCTCACTTCTGCTTTCTCCTCATCACTTTCCTTAGATTCCTACTGCTGCGATGGCCAAGTGGTTTCAGCATTGGAATTGAAATCCAATTTGTTCTCCCTGTACAGTTTTCATATCATATCTTCTGGGCCCGAGAAGCAGGCAGTTTAATTTGGGCATGCATTTCATCCAAAATTCCTAATGCTGCCCCCTACCCTAGAGAAGTTAAATTGTCCTTACTTTATGGGCTCGTCCAACGATTGAAGTGCTCAGAAAATAGCATATTTTACTTTGCTTGAAAAATATTTCAATTAGGCAGTTGAATTTGGATACTTTTGTCCTTGTGTGATCCACCTCAGAAAACTTTGATTGCCGAGTGGTTAAAGCGTTGGACTCGAAATTCAATGGGATCTCCCAGCGCACGTTTGAACCCTGCACACAGCGCTTTGACGATCCAGTCTTTATTTGTAACATGTCATTGGGGACTTGATATGGATAATGTCCTTAAACCGTGGACTTGTCCTTTGATTCAAGTGCTCAGAATATATCTTCCATTACAAACATTTCAAGTAGGCTAATCTGGTCATTTTAGAGGTAAAATGGTCAGAATGAGATAGCGGACTGGGTAAGGTTTCGTAGCTAACAGAAGTAGCTGCGATGGCCGAGTGGTTAAGGCGTTGGACTTGAAATCCAATGGGGTCTCCCCGCGCAGGTTCGAACCCTGCTCACAGCACTATGGCAAACCTGTCTTTATTTTTAACATATACTTAGTGACTTGATATGGATAATGTCCTTAATACATGGAATTGTCCTTTTTAAAATCTTATTCTCAGTGAATAACTTGTACTTGTACTCACTTGTACTTTCTCTGCACATAGTTTTTTGACTAGCACATTAAACTTCCAAACTTCACAGCTATTTAAAGGACCGAGGTTACTTGGCGCAACAAGATCAATATGTCGTGCCATCAAGTTGACCATTTTACACCAATGATGTCTGTTTCCAAATCCCAATCCCTTTACTTGCATTCCAACAGCATTCAATGGCCGAGTTCTTTCGACGTTGGACCTGAATTTCAATGGGGTCTCCCCACCCATGTTCTTACCTTGCTCGAAGCGTATAGCTCACTTTTGCTTTCTCCTCATCACTTTCCTTAGATTCCTACTGCTGCGATGGCCAAGTGGTTTCAGCATTGGAATTGAAATCCAATTTGTTCTCCCTGTACAGTTTTCATATCATATCTTCTGGGCCCGAGAAGCAGGCAGTTTAATTTGGGCATGCATTTCATCCAAAATTCCTAATGCTGCCCCCTACCCTAGAGAAGTTAAATTGTCCTTACTTTATGGGCTCGTCCAACGATTGAAGTGCTCAGAAAATAGCATATTTTACTTTGCTTGAAAAATATTTCAATTAGGCAGTTGAATTTGGATACTTTTGTCCTTGTGTGATCCACCTCAGAAAACTTTGATTGCCGAGTGGTTAAAGCATTGGACTCGAAATTCAATGGGATCTCCCAGCGCACGTTTGAACCCTGCACACAGCGCTTTGACGATCCAGTCTTTATTTGTAACATGTCATTGGGGACTTGATATGGATAATGTCCTTAAACCGTGGACTTGTCCTTTGATTCAAGTGCTCAGAATATATCATCCATTACAAACATTTCAAGTAGGCTAATCTGGTCATTTTAGAGGTAAAATGGTCAGAATGAGATAGCGGACTGGGTAAGGCTTCGTAGCTAACAGAAGTAGCTGCGATGGCCGAGTGGTTAAGGCGTTGGACTTGAAATCCAATGTGGTCTCCACGCGCAGGTTCGAACCTTGCTCACAGCACTATGGCAAACCTGTCTTTATTTTTAACATATACTTAGTGACTTGATATGGATAATGTCCTTAATACATGGAATTGTCCTTTTTAAAATCTTATTCTCAGTGAATAACTTGTACTTGTACTCACTTGTACTTTCTCTGCACATAGTTTTTTGACTAGCACATTAAACTTCCAAACTTCACAGCTATTTAAAGGACCGAGGTTACTTGGCGCAACAAGATCAATATGTCGTGCCATCAAGTTGACCATTTTACACCAATGATGTCTGTTTCCAAATCCCAATCCCTTTACTTGCATTCCAACAGCATTCAATGGCCGAGTTCTTTCGACGTTGGACCTGAATTTCAATGGGGTCTCCCCACCCATGTTCTTACCTTGCTCGAAGCGTATAGCTCACTTTTGCTTTCTCCTCATCACTTTCCTTAGATTCCTACTGCTGCGATGGCCAAGTGGTTTCAGCATTGGAATTGAAATCCAATTTGTTCTCCCTGTACAGTTTTCATATCATATCTTCTGGGCCCGAGAAGCAGGCAGTTTAATTTGGGCATGCATTTCATCCAAAATTCCTAATGCTGCCCCCTACCCTAGAGAAGTTAAATTGTCCTTACTTTATGGGCTCGTCCAACGATTGAAGTGCTCAGAAAATAGCATATTTTACTTTGCTTGAAAAATATTTCAATTAGGCAGTTGAATTTGGATACTTTTGTCCTTGTGTGATCCACCTCAGAAAACTTTGATTGCCGAGTGGTTAAAGCGTTGGACTCGAAATTCAATGGGATCTCCCAGCGCACGTTTGAACCCTGCACACAGCGCTTTGACGATCCAGTCTTTATTTGTAACATGTCATTGGGGACTTGATATGGATAATGTCCTTAAACCGTGGACTTGTCCTTTGATTCAAGTGCTCAGAATATATCTTCCATTACAAACATTTCAAGTAGGCTAATCTGGTCATTTTAGAGGTAAAATGGTCAGAATGAGATAGCGGACTGGGTAAGGTTTCGTAGCTAACAGAAGTAGCTGCGATGGCCGAGTGGTTAA
>NC_074690.1:17500-165000 GCF_029448725.1 Salvelinus fontinalis
TCAAGCTATGTATTAGCATTTTTGGGTAGCATCAATGTAAAACTGATTTATAGCTAAAATATGCACTTTTTATGAACAAAACATAGATTTATTGTGTAACATGTTATATGACTGTCATCTGAGGTCGTTTTTTCTGGGCTCTTTAGGTTGGTTTTAGTTTATTTCGGTTGGTTGTGCATGCTACTTCAATCATAATTCATACTTCATAATCATAATTCATACGTGTCTGTCCACTTTTGTATTTGGTGGTGAGCTAACATAAATATATGTGGTGTTTTCTCTGTAAAACATTTAAAAAATCGGACATGTTGGCTGGATTGACAAGATGTTTATCTTTCAAATGCTGTATTGGACTTGTTAATGTGTAAAAGTTAAATATTTTTAAAAAATAGATTTTGAATTTCGCGCCCTGCAGGGGTGTCATTTTCGGTCCGAGGTCGGGCTTGCACGCCAAACAGGTTAACATATACTTAGTGACTTGATATGGATAATATCCTTAATACATGGAATTGTCCTTTTTAAAATCTTATTCTCAGTGAATAACTTGTACTTGTACTCACTTGTACTTTCTCTGCACATAGTTTTTTGACTAGCACATTAAACTTCCAAACTTCACAGCTATTTAAAGGACCGAGGTTACTTGGCGCAACAAGATCAATATGTCGTGCCATCAAGTTGAACATTTTACACCAATGATGTCTGTTTCCAAATCCCAATCCCTTTACTTGCATTCCAACAGCATTCAATGGCCGAGTTCTTTCGACGTTGGACCTGAATTTCAATGGGGTCTCCCCACCCATGTTCTTACCTTGCTCGAAGCGTATAGCTCACTTCTGCTTTCTCCTCATCACTTTCCTTAGATTCCTACTGCTGCGACGGCCAAGTGGTTTCAGCATTGGAATTGAAATCCAATTTGTTCTCCCTGTACAGTTTTCATATCATATCTTCTGGGCCCGAGAAGCAGGCAGTTTAATTTGGGCATGCATTTCATCCAAAATTCCTAATGCTGCCCCCTACCCTAGAGAAGTTAAATTGTCCTTACTTTATGGGCTCGTCCAACGATTGAAGTGCTCAGAAAATAGCATATTTTACTTTGCTTGAAAAATATTTCAATTAGGCAGTTGAATTTGGATACTTTTGTCCTTGTGTGATCCACCTCAGAAAACTTTGATTGCCGAGTGGTTAAAGCGTTGGACTCGAAATTCAATGGGATCTCCCAGCGCACGTTTGAACCCTGCACACAGCGCTTTGACGATCCAGTCTTTATTTGTAACATGTCATTGGGGACTTGATATGGATAATGTCCTTAAACCGTGGACTTGTCCTTTGATTCAAGTGCTCAGAATATATCTTCCATTACAAACATTTCAAGTAGGCTAATCTGGTCATTTTAGAGGTAAAATGGTCAGAATGAGATAGCGGACTGGGTAAGGCTTCGTAGCTAACAGAAGTAGCTGCGATGGCCGAGTGGTTAAGGCGTTGGACTTGAAATCCAATGGGGTCTCCCCGCGCAGGTTCGAACCCTGCTCACAGCGCTATGGCATACCTGTCTTTATTTTTAACATATACTTAGTGACTTGATATGGATAATATCCTTAATACATGGAATTGTCCTTTTTAAAATCTTATTCTCAGTGAATAACTTGTACTTGTACTCACTTGTACTTTCTCTGCACATAGTTTTTTGACTAGCACATTAAACTTCCAAACTTCACAGCTATTTAAAGGACCGAGGTTACTTGGCGCAACAAGATCAATATGTCGTGCCATCAAGTTGACCATTTTACACCAATGATGTCTGTTTCCAAATCCCAATCCCTTTACTTGCATTCCAACAGCATTCAATGGCCGAGTTCTTTCGACGTTGGACCTGAATTTCAATGGGGTCTCCCCACCCATGTTCTTACCTTGCTCGAAGCGTATAACTCACTTCTGCTTTCTCCTCATCACTTTCCTTAGATTCCTACTGCTGCGACGGCCAAGTGGTTTCAGCATTGGAATTGAAATCCAATTTGTTCTCCCTGTACAGTTTTCATATCATATCTTCTGGGCCCGAGAAGCAGGCAGTTTAATTTGGGCATGCATTTCATCCAAAATTCCTAATGCTGCCCCCTACCCTAGAGAAGTTAAATTGTCCTTACTTTATGGGCTCGTCCAACGATTGAAGTGCTCAGAAAATAGCATATTTTACTTTGCTTGAAAAATATTTCAATTAGGCAGTTGAATTTGGATACTTTTGTCCTTGTGTGATCCACCTCAGAAAACTTTGATTGCCGAGTGGTTAAAGCGTTGGACTCGAAATTCAATGGGATCTCCCAGCGCACGTTTGAACCCTGCACACAGCGCTTTGACGATCCAGTCTTTATTTGAAACATGTCATTGGGGACTTGATATGGATAATGTCCTTAAACCGTGGACTTGTCCTTTGATTCAAGTGCTCAGAATATATCTTCCATTACAAACATTTCAAGTAGGCTAATCTGGTCATTTTAGAGGTAAAATGGTCAGAATGAGATAGCGGACTGGGTAAGGCTTCGTAGCTAACAGAAGTAGCTGCGATGGCCGAGTGGTTAAGGCGTTGGACTTGAAATCCAATGGGGTCTCCCCGCGCAGGTTCGAACCCTGCTCACAGCGCTATGGCATACCTGTCTTTATTTTTAACATATACTTAGTGACTTGATATGGATAATGTCCTTAATACATGGAATTGTCCTTTTTAAAATTTTATTCTCAGTGAATAACTTGTACTTGTACTCACTTGTACTTTCTCTGCACATAGTTTTTTGACTAGCACATTAAACTTCCAAACTTCACAGCTATTTAAAGGACCGAGGTTACTTGGCGCAACAAGATCAATATGTCGTGCCATCAAGTTGAACATTTTACATCAATGATGTCTGTTTCCAAATCCCAATCCCTTTACTTGCATTCCAACAGCATTCAATGGCCGAGTTCTTTCGACGTTGGACCTGAATTTCAATGGGGTCTCCCCACCCGTGTTCTTACCTTGCTCGAAGCGTATAGCTCACTTCTGCTTTCTCCTCATCACTTTCCTTAGATTCCTACTGCTGCGATGGCCAAGTGGTTTCAGCATTGGAATTGAAATCCAATTTGTTCTCCCTGTACAGTTTTCATATCATATCTTCTGGGCCCGAGAAGCAGGCAGTTTAATTTGGGCATGCATTTCATCCAAAATTCCTAATGCTGCCCCCTACCATAGAGAAGTTAAATTGTCCTTACTTTATGGGCTCGTCCAACGATTGAAGTGCTCAGAAAATAGCATATTTTACTTTATTTGAAAAATATTTCAATTAGGCAGGTGAATTTGGATACTTTTGTCCTTGTGTGATCCACCTCAGAAAACTTTGATTGCCGAGTGGTTAAAGCGTTGGACTCGAAATTCAATGGGATCTCCCAGCGCACGTTTGAACCCTGCACACAGCGCTTTGACGATCCAGTCTTTATTTGTAACATGTCATTGGGGACTTGATATGGATAATGTCCTTAAACCGTGGACTTGTCCTTTGATTCAAGTGCTCAGAATATATCTTCCATTACAAACATTTCAAGTAGGCTAATCTGGTCATTTTAGAGGTAAAATGGTCAGAATGAGATAGCGGACTGGGTAAGGCTTCGTAGCTAACAGAAGTAGCTGCGATGGCCGAGTGGTAAAGGCGTTGGACTTGAAATCCAATGGGGTCTCCCCGCGCAGGTTCGAACCCTGCTCACAGCGCTATGGCAAACGTGTCTTTATTTTTAACGTATACTTAGTGACTTGATATGGATAATGTCCTAATACATGGAATTGTCCTTTTTAAAATCTTATTCTCAGTGAATAACTTGTACTTGTACTCACTTGTACTTTCTCTGCACATAGTTTTTTGACTAGCACATTAAACTTTCAAACTTCACAGCTATTTAAAGGACCGAGGTTACTTGGCGCAACAAGATCAATATGTCGTGCCATCAAGTTGACCATTTTACACCAATGATGTCTGTTTCCAAATCCCAATCCCTTTACTTGCCTTCCAACAGCATTCAATGGCCGAGTTCTTTCGACGTTGGACCTGAATTTCAATGGGGTCTCCCCACCCATGTTCTTACCTTGCTCGAAGCGTATAGCTCACTTCTGCTTTCTCCTCATCACTTTCCTTAGATTCCTACTGCTGCGATGGCCAAGTGGTTTCAGCATTGGAATTGAAATCCAATTTGTTCTCCCTGTACAGTTTTCATATCATATCTTCTGGGCCCGAGAAGCAGGCAGTTTAATTTGGGCATGCATTTCATCCAAAATTCCTAATGCTGCCCCCTACCCTAGAGAAGTTAAATTGTCCTTACTTTATGGGCTCGTCCAACGATTGAAGTGCTCAGAAAATAGCATATTTTACTTTGCTTGAAAAATATTTAAATTAGGCAGTTGAATTTGGATACTTTTGTCCTTGTGTGATCCATCTCAGAAAACTTTGATTGCCGAGTGGTTAAAGCGTTGGACTCGAAATTCAATGGGATCTCCCAGCGCACGTTTGAACCCTGCACACAGCGCTTTGACGATCCAGTCTTTATTTGTAACATGTCATTGGGGACTTGATATGGATAATGTCCTTAAACCGTGGACTTGTCCTTTGATTCAAGTGCTCAGAATATATCTTCCATTACAAACATTTAAAGTAGGCTAATCTGGTCATTTTAGAGGTAAAATGGTCAGAATGAGATAGCGGACTGGGTAAGGCTTCGTAGCTAACAGAAGTAGCTGCGATGGCCGAGTGGTTAAGGCGTTGGACTTGAAATCCAATGGGGTCTCCCCGCGCAGGTTCGAACCCTGCTCACAGCGCTATGGCAAACGTGTCTTTATTTTTAACATATACTTAGTGACTTGATATGGATAATGTCCTTAATACATGGAATTGTCCTTTTTAAAATCTTATTCTCAGTGAATAACTTGTACTTGTACTCACTTGTACTTTCTCTGCACATAGTTTTTTGACTAGCACATTAAACTTCCAAACTTCACAGCTATTTAAAGGACCGAGGTTACTTGGCGCAACAAGATCAATATGTCGTGCCATCAAGTTGACCATTTTACACCAATGATGTCTGTTTCCAAATCCCAATCCCTTTACTTGCCTTCCAACAGCATTCAATGGCCGAGTTCTTTCGACGTTGGACCTGAATTTCAATGGGGTCTCCCCACCCATGTTCTTACCTTGCTCGAAGCGTATAGCTCACTTCTGCTTTCTCCTCATCACTTTCCTTAGATTCCTACTGCTGCGATGGCCAAGTGGTTTCAGCAGATTGGTGGTCCCGTGTGGCTCAGTTAGTAGAGCATGGCACTTGCAACGCCAGGTTTGTGGGTTCAATTCCCACGAGGGGACCAGGATGAATATGTATGAACTTTCCAATTTGTAAGTCGCTCTGGATAAGAGCGTCTGCTAAATGACTTAAATGTAATTTTAATGGGGTCTCCCCACCCATGTTCTTACCTTGCTCGAAGCGTATAGTCCACTTCTGCTTTCTCCTCATCACTTTCCTTAGATTCCTACTGCTGCGGTGGCCAAGTGGTTGAAGCATTGGAATTGAAATCCAATTTGTTCTCCCTGTACAGTTTTCATATCATATCTTCTGGGCCCGAGAAGCAGGCAGTTTAATTTGGGCATGCATTTCATCCAAAATTCCTAATGCTGCCCCCTACCCTAGATAAGTTAAATTGTCCTTAATTTATGGGCTCGTCCAACGATTGAAGTGCTCGGAAAAAATATTTAAATTAGGCAGTTGAATTTGGATACTTTTGTCCTTGTGTGATCTACCTCAGCAAGCTTTGATTGCAGAGTGGTTAACCTCTACCGAGCACCTACCCCGGGTCCGGGAGCACCCCCCACCCCCCCACACTGATTAGCATCGCTAGCATAGCGTCACAATTAAATAGTAGCATCTAAATATCATTAAATCACAAGTCCAAGACACCTAATGAAAGATACAGATCCTGTGAATAAAGCCACCATTTCAGATTTTTATAATGTTTTACAGGGAAGACACAATATGTAAATCTATTAGCTAAACATGTTAGCAGAAGACACAATTTTTTTTACTCCAACAGTTTTTTCCTGCGTCAGTAGCTATCACTAATTCGACTAAATAAAAAAATATATAGCCACTAACCAAGAAACAACTTCATAATATGACAGTCTGATAACATATTTATGGTATAGCATAGTTTTTTTTTTTTAAATGTGCATTTTTTAGGTATAAATCACAGTTCTACATTGCAGCTGCAATCTGAAATAGTGCCGACGCAGCCAGAACAATTACAGAGACCAACGTCATATAACTAATTACTTGTCTTAAAACATTTCAGAAAAAATACACAGCCCAACATCTGGTGAATCCAAACAATATTTCAGATTTATTAAATGTTTTATAGCGAAAACAAAATGTAGCGCTAAATTAGCACAGCCACGCCAGCCAGAACCAGCTGGGCGTCCCCGACCAGTTCACATGCACGACAGATATATGAAATAACATCGTAAATTGGGTCTTACTATTGCTGATCTTTCATCAGAATGTTGATCAAGGTGTCCTTAGTCCTGATGAGTCGTTCAATCCATTCATAATGGCAACTTTCCCTCTTCATTTAGCATATGTACTGGTCGACTGGCCAAAGAAAAAAAGTCACAGAACGGAACACGGCAAAACTCCCGAAAAAATTCAAATAATCTGATTAAACTATATTGAAAAAACATACATTAAGATGATATGGTCACATGTATCAAACAAACTTCGAGACGGAGATAGTTTTCATCCGTAACGGCAGCAAAACAGAAGACAATCACACCTACAAATCGCGCGATTCAGAGAACCGGAAGTTGTCGGTCACGCCAAAGAAATAGGTCTTATTTCACGTCAGTACAAGATAAACAAAACATTTCTCCTCTGATGTCCTCTTGACACCCAGAGGAAGACGAATGAAGTGTGTTTCGGGTCATAGGTGGCGTGACCATATATAGGCAGAGCGTTGAAGCGAGCATACACATCTTGCATTCTTCTTCTTGGTCAGGGAAAGTGCTGTCAAATGACTTCTGTTTCACTTAGAGACAAAATTGAAACGGTTTTAGAAACTATAGATTGTTTTCTATCCAATGGTATTAATTATATGCATATAGTAAGAGCAATAATTGAATAAGAGGCAGTTTAATCTGTAGAGGAAATTATGCTAATGCGAAAACAGCACCCCCTGTATTCTCAAGAAGTTAAAGCGTTAGACGCGAAATCCAATGGGATCTCCCAGCGCAGGTTTGAACCCTGAGCGCAGGGCTTTGACGATCCAGTCTTTATTTGTAACATGTCATTGGGGACTTGATATGGATAATGTCTTTAAACCGTGGACTTGTCCTTTGATTCAAGTGCTCAGAATATATCTTCCATAACAAACATTTCAAGTAGGCTCTTCAGTAGCGATAATCTAAAATTACCTGAGGTAAAATGGTCCGAACGAGATAGCGGACTGGTTAAGGCGTTGAAGGTAACAGAAGAAGCTGTGATGGCTGAGAGGTTAAGGCGTTGGACTCGAATCCAATGGGGTCTCCCCGCGCAGGTTCGAACCCTGCTCACAGCGATTTGACAAACCAGTCTTTGTTTGTAACATATCATTGGGCACTTGAAATGGATAATAATGAAGATAATCAAAGGTAAGGGAATAATTATGATGTAATTTCGTATTTCTGTTGACTCCAACATGGCGGAGAAATTTTGTTAAATCTGAACGCCGTCTCAGATTATTGCATTGTGTGCTTTTTACTAAAGTTAAAAAGAAAATTGACACAGCGGTTGCATTATTAACAAGTGTATCTTTAATTATATGTAAAACATGTATCTTTCATCAAATTTTATGATGAGTATTTCTGTTATTTGACGTGGCTCTATGTAATTACTCCGGATATTTTGGAGGCATTTATGAACATGGCGCCAATGTAAACCGAGATTTGTGGATATAAATATGCACATTATCGAACAAAACATAAATGTATTGTGTGACATGATGTCCTATGAGTGTCATCTGATGAGGATTATCAAAGGTTAGTGATTAATTTTATATCTATTTCTGCTTTTGTGTGACTATCTTTGGCTGGGAAAAATGGCTGTGTGTTTTTTGGATTTGGTGGCGATCTAACATAAATATATGTTGTGTTTCGCTGTAAAACATTTAAAAAATCGAACACGATGAGTAGATTAACAAGATGTTTATCTTTCATTTGCTGTATTGGACTTGTTAATGTGTGAAAGTTACATATTTCGGAATTTTTTATTTTTTATTTCGCATGCTGCATTTTCAGCGGAATGTTGTGGGTGTTCCTCTTGTGGAACCCCTGGGCGAGAAAGGCTAAAAATCATTACAGACTACAAAGGGAAGCACAGCTGAGAGCTGCCTAGTGACACAAGCCTAACAGACGAGCTAAACTACTTCTATGCTCGCTTCGAGGCAAATAACACTGAAACATGCTTGAGAGCACCAGCTGTTCTGGAAGACTGTGATCACGCTCTCCACAGCCGATGTGAGTAAGACTTTAAACAGGTCAACATTCACAAGGCCGCAGGGCCAGACGGATTACCAGGACGTGTACTGCGAGCATGCGCTGACCAACTGGCAAGTGTCTTCATTGAAATTTTCAACCTCATAGCAACATGTTTCAAGCACACCACCATAGTGCCTGTGCCCAAGAACACTTAGGTAACTACTGACCCGTAGCACTCACGTCTGCAGCCATGAAGTGCTTTGAAAGGTTGGTCATGGCTCACATCTTCACCATTATCCCAGAAACCCTAGACCCACTCCAAATCGCACAGATCAACAGATGATGCAATCTCTATTGCACTCCACACTGCCCTTTCCCATCTTGACAAAAGGAATACCTATGTGAGAATGCTATTCATTGACTACAGCTCAGCGTTCAACACCATAGTGCCCTCAAAGCTCATCAATAATCTAAGGACCCTGGGACTAAACACCTCCCTCTGCAACTGGATCCTGGACTTCCTGACGGACCGCACCCAGGTGGTAAGAATAGGTAACACATCCGCCAAGCTGATCCTCAGCACAAGGGTGTGTGCTCAGTCCCCTCCTGTACTTCCTGTTCATTCATGACTGCATGGCCAGGCACGACTCCAACACCATCATTAAGTTTGCCACAACAGTGGTAGGCCTGATCACCAACAATGACTAGACAACCTATAGGGAGGAGGTCAGAGACTTGGCCGCGTGGTGCCAGGACAACAACCTCTCCCTCAACGTAACCAAGACTAAGGAGTTGATTGTGGATTACAGGAAAAAGAGGACCGAGCACGCCCCCATTCTCATTGACGGGGCTGCAGTGGAGCAGGTTGAGAGCTTCTAGTTCCTTGGTGTCCACATCACCAACAAACTAACATGGTCCAAGCACACCAAGACAGTCGTGAAGAGGGCACAACAAAACCTATTCCCTCGCTGGAGACTGAAAAGATTTGGCATGAGACCTCAGATCCTCAAAAGGTTCTACAGCTACACAATCGAGAGCATCCTGACTGGTTGCATCACTGCCTGGTCTGGGAACTGCTCGGCCTCCGACCGCAAGGCACCACAGAAGGTAGTGTGAACGGCCTAGTACATCACTGGGGCCAAGCTTCCTGCCATCCAGGACCTCTATACCAGGCTGTGTCAGAGGAAGGTCCTAAAAATTGTCAAAGACACCAGTCACCCTACTCATAGATTGTCCTCTCTATTTGGCGACCCAGATTTGGACACCAATCTCCATATACTGACTGCTCCTGAGGACCTTGGTTTCACGGGGGCCACACCAACTGGCTCCAGGGAAACCCGCTCTCCACTGAAGGAGAAGCCAGGGCCAAAGATCTGAAGGAGAAGCCAGGGACCTGCCTAAGATCTGAAGGAGGGTGTCATGCGGGTGGTTACGGTGTCCCAAACTGAGACAGATAAATAGGGCGAGACTGACATTTTTTGGAAACAAATATTCTTAATTTTTTTTCCGAAAATGGAGTTCTGAGGAAGCTGCCATCTGACGTTAACATCCAGAATCTGTGTAAACTGGATTAAACATCCTGGATTAAACTGGATTAAAGCTCAGATCTGTGTGATCTGTATTAAAACTATAATCTGTGTGAACTAGTTAAGATCAATTAACATTAGCATCCATAATCTGTGTGAACTGGATGAAACTATAATCTGTTTGAGCTACTTTAAGACCTTAAAGCAACAGCCCTGTGTGGTTTGAGAAAAGCGCTATAGAAATAAGAGACAATGCATTATAACGATATAGTATAAAAATAATAAGGTGCAAATGTAATTGTTTTAAACCAAACCCCATTTTAGAAATAAATTGTGAAGTTACTACCGTTTTAAGGTTATGAGATCCTGTATCATGTGTTAGTATTGTAAAATGTAAAATGTATGAGTTGTATTATGCAAGGAACTAACCTTGAGATAGAAATTAGAAAATATTCCCGCAGGTTATAAAAATATAGAAAACAATATTTTTTTTTGTTTAAGGAACATTCATGTTTTGGGAACAGTACTGTGTGAATGTGAATGAGAGTTGTGTGAGTGTGGAAATAAGGGTTAAACTGAAGTTTTGGATAATGAGATATAGAAATGTAAGGATTATTTACAATTCGGATAATAGGTTTAGATATGTCGCATTATCATGGGGTTCCGTCCATCACTGCCCATCAGCATATCACGGGGGTGGTATTGAGAGCTTTATGTTGTTTTCAGAAAGTAGCAGGCAAATCTATAATTTTTGGAAGTCTAAAGAAGCATTGAGGATACATGTGGAGCATTATTCCTATGACCCGTCCGGGTTTCCGTTGGGAGCATGGAGGCACAGCTGACACTTTGTAGCAGCGGAGAGTCGTTGGAAACGCACACGGAGTGATTAATTAATGTGAGTACCTAAGATTTCCTACGTTATACATGGATTCTGTGAAGATATATATTTTTTTATAAATGGTATGTGTATAATCGTTTATTAGAAATTTGATAGTGATAATATATAAACTTGTGCACCCATACGTAGACGTACAAAACGGGTGTACAAAGTATTCAGAATGGTTCATCTTTATGGATCCTTTGTTAATGTTAAGCATTATATGACTGAGTTATAGTCTCAGAAAAAAGATATGGCATATATTAAAACCACGTGCAGAGAGGAACATAAATAACCATCACAGAAGTATAATGAACACGAGGGGAGACAGAGAGCTGGTTTCAAACGCAGGGCGCAGCAGGTGTTTATTGCAAAGGACCACAGGGGCAGGCAGAAGGGCATACACAGGGGGGTACAAAAGGGCAACAGTAGGCAGGGAAAAGGCTAGCAACGTAGTCCGGGAGATCAAGCAATAGATAACAGGAAATCCGATAGGCTAAAGTACAGGCAGGAAATAGGCAAAAGGCGTCATTAGTGAGGCAGGAAAAAACTATCCTACACAGGAGTACATCACTGGAAAACCAGCGCTCTGAAAGACGTGTGTCACAAAACAAACAATACCTCACAGTGATGGGGTGCAAAGAACTGAACTAAGTAGTGTGTGATAATGAAATACAGGTATGTGAACAGGTGATTAGAATTCAGGCGATTGGGATCTGGAGAGTGAGCTGCGTTCAGGGGATCTAGGTGTTTGAGAGTGTGAGCATGGAAAGCGAGCTGCGTTCAGGGGATCTAGGTGTTTGAGAGTGTGAGCATGGAAAGCGAGCTGCGTTCAGGGGATCTATGTGTTTGAGAGTGTGAGTTGAACTCAGATGTTACAAGAAGAGGTAAACTACAGCAAAGCCATAGAGGCACTAATAGAAGCGCATGAGCATTCTACCAATTTGACTCGAATATGGGAAAAGCAAATCAAATCATGGATATAATTCGGCAGCATCTCCTCGCTGATAGGAAAATTCCAATCTAATAGCGAATTCAGGGATATAATTGTGACTTTGCACAATGACATAAAATATAAAACTGATAAAATAAAGATTAGTAGATGTACTCAGCGTAATCTCACTAACTAACTATTTGTTATGTAATTTGAGTTTGTACAGTAGACACAAATTCTTTGTTTGAACTAATTATGACATTTTTGGTTGCGGTATCCTTATGTGCCGCATAGCATATCATTGCATCGAACTTGATAATATATTTAACTATATGCTGTCCAACTACCCAACGTTCATATCGACTTGACTATTCACGTCATTCTTAGCTTAGCTAAATGGTATAGTTGTTGTGCGACATTGTTAAATGGGGTGCTTTGTAAATTCGCTCTGGCCATTTGTTCGAATTTCAATGGGTGTTGAGCGTTGGTAAATTCATCAGTTATTCGGCCCTCTGGTACATTCAGACGAGTAGTTAGGGAAAATAATGTAATATAAATTATTGCCAGCAGCAAAGTTAGTCACCAACACTTTGAATAACATGCTAAAAATTCTAACCAGCTCTGCTGGATGAGTAGAATGCAGAGTAAAGATGTGTTCTCGTGTCTGGAAGTAGCGTTAGCCAGTTGGCTAGCCAACTTTAGCCAGTTAGCTTGAATGATTGACTGCCTTTGTGAGGCAAGAAAAGTATTATGTGTTATGAATCAGAAATCAACGATGCCCCTTGGCAGATTTTGGGAATAATCTTTGTCAGAATCAAGGACAGTGGGTATTAGGTAAAATATTACAGAGAGCACGAATTATGTTTACAAATAGTCAAACGTTGTATCACGCCACATTTAAACAATCGCTAATGATGTACATTTGAGGGTTCTGTGTTGATACAAGATGTAGTGACTTTGGAGGCGTAAAAAGACAAATTCACTCGTATGCCAAACATCACCACATTAGTAAACTATGTGGTACAGCAGGGTCACAAGGCATCATATGGGAAAGTACAACCAGCGAAACAAGAGAGAACATAGTAATTAAAGTGGCCTTCCTGTGAACAGAAGTTATGTTTGTTTTGACTATAATGAAGAAGAAAAATAATTCACCTGGTATAGTAATGTTAGACGGAAAGACAGAGGTAGAGATTGTAGAGGGATTTCTGAGTTTAAGGAAACAGAGATGTAGACTAGTGAGGTATCTTAAAGGGGCACACACATTTAATTAAACACGTGAATTATTTTGATAAGAAATGTACTGAAGAAACTTAATGTAAGTGTATTAATGTATGAAATGTTTGACTGTTTTAAAATAATTTGTCTAATAGAGAAAGAACTGCAACCTTAACCAACCGTTCTTTTGTATTTTTTTGGACCATCATCTTTGAAATGCAAGAGAAAGGCCATAATGTATTATTCCAGCCCAGGTGCAATTTAGATTTTGGCCAGTAGATGGCAGCAGTGTATTTGCAAAGTTTTAGACTGATCCAATGAACCATTTAATTTCTGTTCAAAATGTTGTATCAAGACTGCCCAAATTTGCCTAATTTGTTTATTAATAACTTTTCGTGTTCAAAATTGTGCACTCTCCTCAAACAATAGCATGGTATTCTTTCTCTTTAATATCTAATGTAAATTGGACAGTGCAGTTAGATAAAAAAATATTTAGGAGTTCTGCCAATATCAGATATGTCTATGTCCAGGGAAATGTTCTTGTTACTTACAACCTCATGCTAATCGCATTAGCCTAAGAAGTTAAAGAAGTTAAAGGTCCTCAATTATGTCACCATTACCCTTGATTCTAAGCAACATTGCGCTTCTATTTTTATTGACTTGGCCAAAGCTTTTAATGCTGTAGACCCTTCCATTGTTGTGGGCCGGCTAAGAAGCATTGGTGTCTCTGAGGGGTCTTTGGGCTGGTTTGTTATTAACTACTTCTCTCAAAGAGTGCAGTGTATAAAGTCAGAAAATATTCTGTCTCAGCCACTGCCTTTCACCAAGGGAGTACCCCAAGGCTTGATCCTAGGCCCCACACTCTTCTCAATTTACATCAACAACATAGCTCAGAAGTAGGAAGCTGTCTCATCCATTTATATGCAGATGACACAGTCTTATACTCAGCTGGCCCTCCCCGGATTTGGTGTTAACCTCTCTGGGATAGCGGGACGCTAGCGTCCCAACAGCCATGTTAAAATGTAGAGCGCCAGATTCAAAAAAATTATATAAAATCAAACTTTATTAAATCACACATATAAGATACCAAATTAAAGCTACACTCGTTGTGAATCCAGCCAACATGTAAGATTTCAAAAAGGCTTTTCAGCGAAAGCATAAGATGCTATTATCTGATGATAGCAAAATGTCAACAAGAGAGTGTAGCCTATTCAACCATGCCGGCGCTACTCAAAACGCAGATATAAAATATAAAACATGCATTACCTTTGACGAGATTCTGAGATTCTTTATTTTGCGCCGTTGTACCAGAAAAAAACAGCGCTCAATTTACAGAAAGTCATGACAAAAAATCAAAACAATTACCTCTAAACTTTGCCAAAACATTTCAAAGTACTTTTGTAATACAACCTAAGGTATTTGGAAACGTTAATAATCGATCAAATTGAAGACGGGTCAATCTGTTGTCAATATAGGAGATAAACAAACTCACGGTACTTTTCAAGTCTTGCGCAACAATCAAACAAAAACACCAGACGTCAACCTACTTCCTGGTGTTTTTCATTCACACTGTTCAAATGATTAACCTTAATCTTTTTCCATACACTGGCGAAATCCAGTGGAAGCAGTAGGAACTGCGACTAAAGTGATAAAAATTCTGGCCTGCCTATAATAACTCCTTGAACACACAGTGACTTAAAAAAAAGTTAGTCCTCAGGGTTTTGACTGCTATATAAGTTATGTTATACTTACATATATGATTCAAACAGTTTTAGAAACTTCAGAGTGTTTTCTATCCAAATCTACTAATAATATGCATATCTTATATTCTGGGGATGAGTAGAACGAAGTTGAAATTGGGCACGCTATTTTTCCATAAGTGAAAACTCTGCACCCTATCATAAAGAAGTTAAATGCTCTACAACAAAGCTTTCTTAGTGTCCAACAAGCTTTCTAAACCCTTAACCTTGTTCTGAACACCTCCAAAACAAAGATCATGTGGTTTGGTAAGAAGAATGCCCCTCCTCCCACAGGTGCTATTACTACCTCTGAGGGTTCAGTAGACACCTCATACAAGTACTTGGGAGTATGGCTAGATGGTTCACTGAAATTCTCTCAGCACATATCAAACCTGCAGGCTAAAGTTAAATCTAGACTTGGTTTCCTCTATCGTAATCACTCCTCTTTCACCCCAGCTGCCAAACTAACCCTGATTCAGGTGACCATCCGACCCATGCTAGGTTACGGAGACATACATTATAGATCGGCAGGCAACGGTGCTCTCGAGCGGCTAGATGTTATTTACCATTTTGCCATCAGATTTGCCACCAATGTTCCTTATAGGACACATCACTGCACTCTATACCCACTGGTTGATGCTTATTTATAAAATGCTCTTAGGCCTCACTCCCCCCTATCTGAGATATCTACTGCAGCCCTCATCCTCCACATACAACATCTTTTCTGCCAGTCACATTCTGTTAAAGGTCCCCAATGCACACACATCCCTGGTTCGCTCCTCTTTTCAGTTCGCTGCAGCTAGCGACTGGAACGAGCCGCAACAAACACTCAAACTGGACAGTTTTATCTTAATCTCTTCATTCAAAGACTCAATCATGGACACTCTTACTGACAGTTGTGGCTGCTTTGTGTGATATATTGTTGTCTCTACCTTATGCCCTTTTTGCTGTTGTCTGTGCCCATTAATGTTTGTACCATGTTTTGTGCTGCTACCATGTTGTGTTGCTACTATGCTGTGTGGTCATGTGTTGCTGCCTTGCTATGTTATTGTCTTGGGTCTCTCTTTATGTAGTGTTGTGTTGTCTCTTGTTGTGATGTGTGTTTTGTTTTATATTTATATTGTCTTTATTTTATATTTTTAATCCCAGGATGCCTTTTGCCTTTTGGTAGGCCGTCATTGTAAATAAGAATTTGTTCTTAACTGACTTGCCTAGTTAAATAAAGGTTAAATAAAGGTCACATAAATACATGTAAAAACATAAACATTTATTTGAAAGGTTAGAATGACCTCTGTCCTGAATTTCTAGTGTGGTTTGATAGCCCTCACTGGAAAGCTGAGAGATGGTTGGATGATGATTTGAAGGTCATTTGTAATACTGATAATTACGGAGAAGTTTCTAATTAATAGGACCATGTGAAGGATATAAATGTCTCTAGTCTATTTGTATTATTTCTTGAATCAACTTAGGGGTACAATTTTTATGGAGTCAAGGGGTAGTAATTCTAATTTGATTTGCAGTGTTGTTTTTACACATTACTCACATGACCTGCATCACTTATATCGAGAGACCTGAGACTAAGCCAGCAACAGATGAAAAGAGCATCTAGTTGAAGCTATCAACTGCCTATTCTCTCGTGCCTTTTCTCTCCGGAGTACAAAAGAAGTCCACGTGGAGTGAGCATGGAGAGAGATCCGTTCCAAAGCTTCTCATGTTGATGGTATACTGGTCGACAAATGGACAAGACATAATAAGAGTTGTGGTGGGGCTCAGGTGAGACATTGCAATTGGGACAAGTGTGCCAAATAATTTCGATCCTTTCCAAAGCTGTGAAGGTTGGCCAGTTTAATGTTCAAGTCAAAAAACAATGTGCAGAGAAAGTAAAAGTGGGCTATGTCCTGAGAGTAAGATTCAAATATGCACAGGGGGACCTAATTGGATTTCAAGTCCAAGGTATTATTAACCAGTCGGTTAACTCAGCTTGACCACTACAAAAATAAGAGTATCTGTACTGCATAGCCTATTTGAACTGTTTGTAAAGGAAGATGCACACAGGGTTTGAACCGGCGCGGTGTGACACCACTGGACTTAACCACTCAGCCATCACTGCTTGCTGAATTAGCTCACACAAAAACTACAGTATCCCAATTCAAAAGCATCCTTTAAATAATTTTCAAGCGAACTAAAATAAACCTTTTTCTAAGCACTTCAATCATTACACCAGCCCATAAAATAAGGACAATTTCAATTCAGAGGACATAGTTCAAATATTTAAAGGACTATTTTATCATTGCGCTGTAAGTAGGGTTAAAAACTGCACGGGAAAACTACATTGGATTTCAATTCCAACGCTTAAACCACTTGACCATCATAGTCGTGGGAATACAAGGAAAGTGATCGGGAGAAAGCACAAGTGGGCTTTTTACAGTGTGTGCAAATGGAGTAAGGAGGTAATGAAATAAACAGGCCATAGTAGCGAAGTAATTACAATTTAGCAAATTAACACCGGAGTGATAGATGTGCAGATGATGTGCAAGTAGAAATACTGGTGTGCAAAAGAGTAAAAAAGTAAATAAAAACAATATGGGTGTCACGACATCAGCCGAAGTTGGCTCCCCTGCCTGTTTGGGCGGTGCTCGGTGGTCGTCGTCACCGGCCTACTAGCCGCCACCGATCCCTTTTTCGTTTTCTGTTTGTTTTGTCTTATTAGTTGCACCTGTGTCTTTTGGTTTTGCTTGATGGGCTTCCTTATTTATAGCTAGGCTACCCGCCCTTGTTTTGTGCGGGATTATTTTTATGTTACGTGTGTATGATATTTGGTGGTCGTACTCCGGACCTGGTACCCTGTGTGTTTGGGTTGGTCCACATTTTTTCCGCGCCCTGTGTTGTGGGCAGTGTTTTTCGGTGCGTTATTAAAGTGCACTTCTTCCTGTGGAACTTATGCTCTCTGCGCCTGATTCTTCCTCACGCACCTAGTCTCCCATGACAATGGGGATGAGGTAGGTAGTTGGATGAGCTATTTATAGATAGGCTGTGTACAGTTGCAGCGATCGGTAAGCTGCTCTGACAGCTGGTGCTTAAAGTTAGTGAGGGAGATATAACTCTCCAACAACATTTTTGCAATTTCTTCCAGTCATTGGCAGCAGAGAACTGGAAGGAAAGGCGGCCAAATGAGGTGTTGGCTTTGTGGATGACCAGTGAGATATACCTGCTGGAGCGCATGCTACGGGTGGGTGTTGTTATGGTGACCAGTGAGCTGAGATAAGGTGGAGCTTTACCTAGCAAAGACTTATAGATGACCTGGAGCCAGTGGGTCTGGCGACGAATATGTAGCGAGGGCCAGCCGACGAGAGCATACAGGTCGCAGTGGTGGGTGGTATATGGGGCTTTGGTGACAAAACGGATAGCACTGTGATAGACTGCATCCAGTTTGCTGAGTAGAGTGTTGGAGGCTATTTTGTAAATTACATCGCCGAAGTCGAGGATCGGTAGGATAGTCAGTTTTACGAGAGTGTGTTTGGCAGCGTGAGTGAAGGAGGCTTTGTTGCAAAATATGAAGCCGATTCTAGATTTAATTTTGGATTAGAGATGCTTAATATGAGTCTGGAAGGAGAGTTTACAGTCTAGCCAGACACCTAGGTATTTGTAATTGTCCACATATTCCAAGTCAGAACTCTCCACAGTAGTGATGCTAGTCGGGCGGGCGGGTGCGGGCAGCGATCGGTCGAAGAGCATGGATTTAGTTTTACTAAAGAGCAGTTGGAGGCCACGGAAGGAGTGTTGTATGGCATTGAAGCTCGTTTGGAGGTTTGTTAACACAGTGTCCAAAGAAGGGCCGGATGTATACCGAATGGTGTTGTCTGCCTAGAGGTGGATCAAGGATATATACAGAGAAAAGAGTCGGCCCGAGAATTGAACCCTGTGGTACTCCCATAGAGACTGCCAGAGGTCCGGACAACAGGCCCTCTGATTTGACACACGGAACTCTATCTGAGAAGTAGTTGGTGAACCAGGCGTGGCACCAGTAGCAGTAAATGGTGGAAGTATTGCCTGTGTAAAATCCCATTTAAACAGGGGAGGCTATAGAACAGCAGGAAGTGTCAGAACTCTGTGGCTTTCAAATATTTTTGTAAATGAATTGAGCATGGTGGTCTTGTCACATTAATCATGGTTTTTATGGCAAGCATCCTTTTGTTTACTCACTCGATTTCTCTTCCAAGGTAGAAGGACTCAGGGTGATATTTGGACTCAAACCACAGTGTAGTCATTTGCCAAGTAAGATGCCATGCATGTAATCAAAAGCAAACCCTGCAATCATGTTGAAAACAGTAACGAACATTAATGGAGATGGGTGCACTCTACCACGTGGTCAACCTCTCTGCGCTGTTCAGTGTTTGTGCGTGGCTCTGGCTCTCTCAAGCATATACACTCTATTGAACCCATTTCCCTTTTCTACCACTTCTCCTTTGTGATAGCACCAGTTGTTCACCATTGCATTGTTTGATATTGTCATGGATCCCTCCGGAACTTTCATTACGCACACCTGTCCTCTATTCCCACTGATTAGTACTTGTATAAGTGTGCCCTTTGGTTTCCATTGGGCGGTCGATTATTGTTACAATGTCTGTTGGTGCGTGTGAGTACCTGTGCTGTGTGGTTTGGGCTTTCGTGCCCTTGTGGATTGTGCAGATGATTACGGGTCTCATCCCATGTGTTAATCATTATGCGCGTGTGTACTTATTCGAGGTACTCCTCGCTCTTTTGTTTGTGTTTCAACCCTATGTTTTGTGTACGTGTTTGTTTGGTCTTCGTCCCCGTGCCATTACACGGCACGCCGTAATTTGGGTGTAATTTAAAAAAAGATGATGCATTCCTGCGCCTGTCTCCCGAATCATTCATACCAACGTGACAGATATCCTGTACTTTTCCAGCGAGCAAATACATAATAAACTGTACAACACACACATTTGTGGGTGTCCCTCTCAATTGGCATGTCAAGCCCTCACCCTCAAGCGTAACACAATCTTGCACAAAGGAAATTATTCATTCCTGGGCTCTTTGGCCCCACAGGAAGGATGTGCTTCACTCTTAGGTTCGGGGGAAGTTCATTATCTGTGACTTGTAAGGGAGAGGACTTGACTATTTGAACTTGAACATTCCGTGAGAGTTAAAGGTTAATTAAATCAGTGCCATTAAGGCCATGTATTGACTTGTATAATACACCATCATAAATGTTCCTTGTACTATCTGGGCTGCTCTTGGACCTAGAACACTTATGTTCTAATGCTTCACAGAATTTGGAGTCTGATAACTTTTCCTTTAGTTTTGACTGATAATTTAATGAACACTGATCCACTCTTGACAAGAGATGGCATGTCCCCAGGGAGCCAACCACATGATGTGCAATGATCTGGCACTTCACTGCCAAAGAAATACTGGCATGTTGGACAAAAGTACTGCATTTCAAAAAATATCATTACAGTCAAAAGATTGTTGGGGACATCTTTTGTCCCCTCTGTACAATGGAGATGTATAATGTCCAATAAATCACTTAGAGCTATATTGGCTGTGTGTATTTGAGCATAGCAGAGCATTGAGAGCAGAGAATCATCTTCAGTCATTTTTATTTTGCATTTGGATAGATGTAGCTTTTTTTTCTCCCCACCTACTTGTCCTCTGACTTGATTTCTAATGTCCCCGCCTTGTCCATCTGTGTTGTCTCCAGCTGCGTTGTCTCCCAGTAAGCACAACACATTCCCAGGTCAGAAGGAGTCTTATAGCCATAGTGTTAACATGAAGGCAGATCACAACAGATATCCTGGTCAGAAGGAGTCTTATAGCCGTAGTGTTAACATGAAGGCAGATCACAACAGATATCCTGGTCAGAAGGCTTATAGCCGTAGTGTTAACATGAAGGCAGATCACAACAGATATCCTGGTCAGAAGGAGTCTTATAGCCGTAGTGTTAACATGAAGGCAGATCACAACAGATATCCTGGTCAGAAGGAGTCTTATAGCCGTAGTGTTAACATGAAGGCAGATCACAACAGATATCCTGGTCAGAAGGAGTCTTATAGCCGTAGTGTTAACATGAAGGCAGATCACAACAGATATCCTGATCAGAAGGAGTCTTATAGCCGTAGTGTTAACATGAAGGCAGATCACAACAGATATCCTGGTCAGAAGGAGTCTTATAGCCGTAGTGTTAACATGAAGGCAGATCACAACAGATATCCTGGTCAGAAGGAGTCTTATAGCCCTAGTGTTAACATGAAGGCAGATCACAACAGATATCCTGGTCAGAAGGCTTATAGCCCTAGTGTTAACATGAAGGCAGGCAGATCACTAAGAAACAGACAGTGGAACAGAACGACAAATGCAGGAGGTGAATAATGAAACAGAGAAGACAGCTAACCTGTACTTTGATATCGCTCCCATATATTGAGCCTACCCTATAGTTTTGTGGTAAGAGTCTCTGTTTTGAAGGTTGGATGTTCGGTCTTGACCAAGCCATACCACATTTTTTGAAAATGTGACCGAATGAGTCTCTGTTAGGCACCCAGAAATAAAGATATTGTACGGTGGCTTTAAACACCCCCCAACCCGATATCTAACCTGTTGAGGAACTACATTCCCATTTAACCTAAAAACATGCCAATTTCTAAGATGGCTAAGTGATCATTGCAGTTACCTTTTGCCACAAAGGTTGAGAGATCAAGTCCTTTCTGTGACCAATTCCCCACTGTTTTATGGTGTCAGTCTACCTTCTAAGTTCATGCAATTTCAATCGCAATGTTGTTTTACCTGAATGGACAGGCGCTGGAGGTCTTTGGTCACAGGGCGATCAACGTTGCTCTTGGACGAGCGGTCCTGTGAGGAAGACCCATGCATGGTAGGTACCTGTAGCAACTGTCATTAACGTTTTAGAAAGGAGTGAGTGTGTAGCAATGCTATGCTGTTTTACCGGAGTGGAATACTTACCTGAAGCCGTACGGCTTACAAGGCCGTTTACCTCTTCTAATCTAAGGAGGGTAGATGTTGATGAGATGATTAAGTATACGGCACAGACAAAATACAACCAAACGTCATTATCGGTAGACAGTTTTGGTATAGACTGTTTTAAGTCCATATAAAGTTGAAGTCGGAAGTTAAAATACACCTTAGCCAAATACATTTAAACTCAGATTCACAATTCCTGACATTTTACCCTGGTAAAGATTCTCTGTTTTAGGTCAGTTAGGATCACCACTTTATTTTAAGAATGTGAAATGTCAGAATAATAGTAGAGATAATTATTTATTTCAGCTTTTATTTCTTTCATCACATTCCAGGGGGGCAGAAGTCTACATACACTCAATTAGTATTTGGTAGCAGTGCCTTTAAATTGTTTAACTTGGGTCAAACGTTTTGGGTAGTCTTTACAAGCTTTCCACAATAAGTTGGGTGAATTTTGGCCCATTCCTTCCGACAGAGCTGGTGTAACTGAGTCAGGTTTGTAGGCCTTGCTCACACACGCTTCTTCAGTTCTGCCCACAAATGTTCAATAGGATTAAGGTCAGGGCTTTGTGACAGCCACTCCAATACCTTGACTTTGTTGTCCTTAAGCCATTTTGCTACAACTTTGGAAGTATGCTTGGGGTCATTGTCCATTTGGAAGACCCATTTACGACCAAGCTTTAACTTCCTGACTGATGTCTTCAGATGTTGCTTCAATATATCCATATAATTTTCCAACCTCATGATGCCATCTATTTTGTGAAGTGCACCAGTCCCTCCTGCAGCAAAGCACCCCCACAACATGATGCTGACACCCCCGTACTTAACGGTTGGGATGGTGTTCTTCAGCTTGCAAGCCTCCCCCTTTTTCCTCCAAACATAACAATGGTTATTATAGCCAAACAGTTCTATTTTTGTTTCATCAGACCAGAGGACATTTCTCCAAAAAGTACATTCTTTGTCCACATGTGCAGTTGCAAACCGTAGTCTGGCTTTTTTATGGCGGTTTTGGAGCAGTGGCTTCTTCCTTGCCGAGCGGCCTTTCAGGTTATGTCGATATAGAACTCTTTTTACTGTGAATATAGATACTTTTGTACCTGTTTCCTCCAGAATAAGGTCCTTTGCTGCTGTTCTGGGATTGATTTGCACTTTTCGCACCAAAGTACGTTAATCTCTAGGAGACAGAACGCACCTCCCTCCTGAGCGGTATGACGGCTGCGTGGTCCCATGGTGTTTATACTTGTGTACTATTGTTTGTACAGATGAACGTGGTACCTTCAGGCATTTGGAAATTGCTCCCAAGGATGAACCAGACTTGTGGAGATCCCCATTTGTTTTTCTGAGGTCTTGGCTTTTTCTTTTGATTTTCCCATGATGTCAAGCAAAGAGGCACTGAGTTTGAAGGTAGGCCTTGAAGTACATCCACAGGTACACCTCCAATTGACTCAAATGATGTCAATTAGCCTATCAGAAGCTTCTAAAGCCATGACATTTTCTGGAATTTCCCAAGCTGTTTAAAGGCACAGTCAACTTACTGTATGTAAACTTCTGACCCACTGGAATTGTGATACAGTGAATTATAAGTGAAATAATCTGTCTGTAAACAATTGTTGGAAAAATTACTTGTGTCATGCACAAAGTAGATGTTCTAACCGACTTGCTAAAACTATAGTTTGTTAACAAGAAATTTGTGGAGTGGTTGAAAAGTTTTAATGACTCCAACCTAAGTGTATGTAAACTTCTGACTTCAACTGTACAGTACATTCCATTTGTTATAAATGTCTGAAAATCATAGTTGCTACGTATCTTGTTGTTGACCCGTCTCCTTTTCGTCCGTCTTGGGACTGGCATAGGTTCTTGGAAGTAGGCCTTCAATTCCATGAGTAGGCCGACAGGCTAGATGAAATTAATGGGGCAAAATAGGTAATTGAAAATGAGATTAAAATAGCTAACCAAAATACTCAGAACAGTGTTTCGCCTAGGATGGTAGTAGACGTGGCCAATGGCTCAGTTTTGGAGGCCATCTTGTCTGCAGAGACATTTTGCTGTTTTAAAGCAAATTTCATGCAATTCTACACATTTTGTCATGAGGCTGAGAGAGCTAATTTCCTGCAATTCCCATGGTTTATGTTGTGTTATGTTATAAAAAAAAATAGTCTGGAATTAGTAGTTTAGGTTTACACTGAAAATGTTTTAGCATCCCACTTTTGAATTTATTTATATTAAAATCAATATACACACACGCATACACTGCTCAAAAAAAATAAAGGGAACACTTAACTTCACAGCCAAGTATTTTGCGTCGGGTTCAAACTGTTACTGCTTGGTCTGTGTTCCATAACAATGTACACTGCTCAAAAAAATAAAGGGAACACTTAAACAACACAATGTTATTCCAAGTCAATCACACTTCTGTGAAATCAAACTGTCCACTTAGGAATCAACACTGATTGACAATAAATTCCACATGCTGTTGTGCAAATGGAATAGACAAAAGGTGGAAATGATTAACAATTAGCAAGACACCCCCAATAAACGAGTGGTTCTACAGGTGGTGACCATAGACCACTTCTCAGTTCCTATGCTTCCTGCCTGATGTTTTGGTCACTTTTGAATGCTGGCGGTGCTTTCACTCTAGTGGTAGCATGAGACGGAGTCTACAACCCACACAAGTGGCTCAGGTAGTGCAGCTCATCCAGGATGGCACATCAATGCGAGCTGTGGCAAGAAGGTTTGCTGTGTCTGTCAGCGTAGTGTCCAGAGTATGGAGGCGCTACCAGGAGACAGGCCAGTACATCAGGAGACGTGGAGGAGGCCGTAGGAGGGCAACAACCCAGCAGCAGGACCGCTACCTCCGCCTTTGTGCAAGGAGGAGCACTGCCAGAGCCCTGCAAAATGACCTCCAGCAGGCCACAAATATGCATGTGTCTGCTCAAACGGTCAGAAACAGACTCCATGAGGGTGGTATGAGGGCCCGACGTCCACAGGTGGGGGTTGTGCTTACAGCCCAACACCGTGCAGGAGTTTGGAATTTGCCAGAGAACACCAAGATTGGCAAATTCGCCACTGGCGCCCTGTGCTCTTCACAGATGAAAGCAGGATCACACGCACATGTGACAGACGTGACAGAGTCTGGAGACGCTGTGGAGAACATTCTGCTGCCTGCAACATCCTCCAGCAGGACCGGTTTGGCGGTGGGTCAGTCATGGTGTGGGGTGGCATTTCTTTGGGGGGCCGCACAGCCCTCCATGTACTCGCCAGAGGTAGCCTGACTGCCATTAGGTACCGAGATGAGATCATCAGACCCCTTGTGAGACCATATGCTGGTGCTAGGAGGCCCTGGGTTCCTCCTAATGCAAGACAATGCTAGACCTCATGTGGCTGGAGTGTGTCAGCAGTTCCTGCAAGAGGAAGGCATTGATGCTATGGACTGGCCCGCCCGTTCCCCAGACCTGAATCCAATTGAGCACATCTGGGATATCATATCTCGCTCCATCCACAAATGCCACGTTGCACCACAGACTGTCCAGGAGTTGGCGGATGCTTTAGTCCAGGTCTGGGAGGAGATCCCTCAGGAGACCATCCGCCAACTCATCAGGAGCATGCTCAGGCGTTGTAGGGAGGTCATACAGGCACGTGGAGGCCACACACACTACTGAGCCTCATTTTGACTTGTTTTAAGGACATTACATCAAAGTTGGATCAGCCTGTAGTGTGGTTTTCCACTTTAGTGCGACTCCAAATCCAGACCTCCATGTGTTGATACATTTGATTTCCATTGATAATTTCTGTGTGATTTTGTTGTCAGCACATTCAACTATGTAAAGAAAAAAGTATTTAATAATAAGAATATTTCATTCATTCAGATCTAGGATGTGTTATTTTAGTGTTCCCTTTATTTTTTTGAGCAGTGTATATATATATACTGTGCCTTCGGAAAGTATTTGGACCCCTAGATTTTGTTACCATTATTCTAAAATGTAATAAATAAATCTACACATAATGACAAAGCGAAAACAGGTTTTTAGACATTTTTGCAAATGTTTTACAGATAAATAATAGAAATACCTTATTTACGTATAAGTATTCAGACCCTTTGCTATGAGACACAAAATTGAGGTCAGATGCATCCTGTTTCCATTGATCATCCTTGAGATGTTTCTACAACTTGATTGGAGTCCACCTGTGGTAAATTCAATTGATTGGACATGATTTGAAAAGGCACACACCTGCCTATATAAGGTCCCATAGTTGACAGTGCATGTCAGAGCAGAAAAAAAACCATGAGGTCGAAGGAATTGTCTGTAGAGCTCCAAGACAGGATTGTGTTGAGGCACAAATCTGGGGAAGGGTAACCAAAACATTTCTGTAGCATTGAAGGTCCCCAAGAACACAGTGGCCTCCATCATTCTTAAATGGAAGAAGTTTGGAACCACCAACACTCTTCCTAGAGCTGGCCGCCCGGCCAAACTGAGCAATTGGGGGAGAAGGGCCTTGGTCAGGGAGGTGACTCCGCCCTCCTTTTGGAAAATCTGACCACGACTCCATTTTGTTGCTCCCAGCCTACAGACAGAAACTTTAACAGGAAGCGCCCGTGCTCATTTCTGTTCAACTCTGGTCTGACCAATCGGATTCCACGCTTCAAGATTTCCTTATTCCTTTCCTGCTGTTCCCACATGCTTCAAGAGGGGCACCATTGTTCCTGTTCCCAAGAAAGCTAAGGTAACTGAGCTAAATGACTATCGCCCCGTAGCACTCACTTCCGTCATCATGAAGTGCTTTGAGAGACTAGTCAAGGACCATATAACCTCCACCCTACCTGACACCCTAGACCCACTCCAATTTGCTTACCACCTCAATACATCCACAGACGACGCAATCACACTGCACACTTCTCTAACCCATCTGGACAAGAGGAATACCTATGTAAGAATGCTGTTCATCGACTACAGCTCAGCATTTAACGCCACAGTACCCTCCAAACTCGTCATTAAGGCCGCCCCCAGGTGGTGATGGTAGGAAACAACATCTCCACCCCGCTGATCCTCAACACTCAACACGCACAAGGGTGCGTTCTCAGCCCTCTCCTGTACTCCCTGTTCACCCATGACTGCGTGGCCATGCATGCCTCCAACTCAATCATCAAGTTTGCAGACAGCACTACAGTGGTAGGCTTGATTACCAACAACGCTGAGACGGCCTACAAGGAGGAGGTGAGGGCCCTCGGAGTGTGATGTCAGGAAAATAACCTCATACTCAATGTCAACAAAACAAAGGAGATGATCGTGGACTTCAGGAACCAGCAGAGGGAGCAGCCCCCTATCAACATCGACGGGACAGTAGTGGAGAAGGTGGAAATTTCCTCGGCGTACACATCATGGACAAACTGAAATGGTCCACCCATAGAGACAGCATGGTGAAGAAGGCGCAGCAGCGCCTCTTCAACCTCAGGATGCTGAAGAAATTTGGCTTGCTTTTTTACAGATGCACATTCGAGAGCATCCTGTCGGGCTGTATCACCGCCTGGTACAGCAACTCCGCTTACGACCGTAAGGCTCTCCAGAGGGTAGTGAGGTCTGCACAACGCATCACCGGGGGCAAACTACCTGCCCTCCAGGACACCTACAGCACCCGATTTCACAGGAAGGCCAAAAAGATCATCAAGGATAACAACCACCCGAGCCACTGCCTGTTCACCCTGCTATCATCCAGAAGGAGAGGTCAGTACAGGTGCCTCAAAGCGGGGACCGTGAGACTGAAAAACAGCTTCTATGTCAAGGCCATCAGACTGTTAAACAGCCACTACTAACTTTGAGTGTCTGCTGCCAACATACTGACTCATCTCTAGCCACTTTAATAATGAAAAATGGATTTAATAAATGTATCACTAGCCACTTTAAACATACCCTACATCACTCATCTCATATGTATATACTGTACTCTATACCATCTACTGCATCTTGCCTATGTCGTTCGGCCATCGCTCATTCATTAATCTTTATGTACATATTCTTATTCATTCCTTTACACTTGTGTGTATAAGGTAGTTGTTGTGAAATTGTTAGATTACTTGTTAGATATTACTGCATGGTCGGATCTAGAAGCACAAGCATTTCACTACACACGCATTAACATCTGCTAACCATGTGTATGTGACAAATTTGATTTGATTTGACCAAGAACCCAATGGTCACTCTGACAGAGTTCGAGAGTTCCTCTGTGGAGATAGGAGAAACTTCCAGAAGGATAAGCATCTCTCCTGCACTCCACTAATCAGGCCTTTATGGTAGAGTGGCCAGACGGAAGCCACTCCTCAGTAAAAGGCACATGACAGCCCGCTTGGAGTTTGCCTAAAGGCACCTAAAGACTTTCAGACCATGAGAAACAAGATTCTCTGGTCTGATGAAACCAAGATTGACCTCTTTGGTCTGAATGCCAAGCGTCACGTCTGAAGGAAACCTGGCACCATCCCTACGGTGAAGCATGGTGGTGGCAGCATCATGCTGTAGGGATGTTTTTCAGCGGTAGGGACTGGGAGACTAGTCAGGATCAAAGGAAAGATGGACGGAGCAAAGTACAGAGAGATCCTTGATGAAAACCTGCTCCAGAGCGCTCAGGGCCTCAGATTGGGCCGAAGGTTCACCTTTCAATAGGACAACGACCCTAAGCACACAGCCAAGACAATGCAGGATGGGCTTCGGGACAAGTTTCTAAATGTCCTTGAATGGCCTAGCTAGAGCCTGGACTAGAACCCGATCGAACATCTAGCATGGGGACATATTGTCTAGTTGTTTTTTTCCAGGGGAGATGAAGTTTATAAATGTACATGCTGGGCTGTGGGACAGTGGATGCACATTGATACATCTAATGGAACTGTTAACAGGCATTGCCTGTAGAATGAGGAGATTGTGGTGCTATAACTCCCTGCTATCAACCAATCAGCATCCAGGATCCAAACAACCCGTTTAATGTTGAGCTATATTGTATGCTCGAACAAATAAAAAAATGTGATTATTTCATACTAATATAATTGCAAAAAAAATACAAAACATGTTTATCAAGTTAAAAAAAAGTATTAAAATGTCTTATGTTTATGTTTTATGAGATTGAAGAACACATTGGAAGGGACCTTATGACCATTCATGCGTACATAATCTTTCCAGATCCTTGGTATCCTTCGGTCTGCTCTTATGAACTGCCCTCTTCAATCAACCCACAGCTTTTCAATGGGGTTCAAGTCCGGAGACTGAGATGGCCATTGAAAAATATTGATTGTGTTCAATTAACCATTTCTTTGTGGATTTTGACATGTGCATGAGGTCATTGTCTTGCTGGAAGATCCACTTGCGGCCAAGTTCAGAATCCTGGCAGAGAAAACCAGGTTTTTGGCTAAAATGTCTTGGTACTTGGTAGAGTTCATGATGCCGTTGACCTTAACAAGCTCCCGAGTGGCACAGCGGTCTAAGGCACTGCTACTCAGTGCTAGAGGTGTCATTACAGACCCTGGTTTGATTCAAGGCTGTATCAGAACCGGCTGTGATTGGGAGTCCCATAGGGCGGCGCACAATTGGCCCAACGTCGTCTAGTTTTTATGGTTTGGCTGCTGTAGGCCGTCATTGTAATTAAGAATTTGTTCTTAACTGACTTGCCAAGTTAAATAAAATAATAAGGGCTCGTGGACCAGTGGATGCAAAACAGCTGGATAACATCAAAGATTCACCACCAGAGTTCAGGGTTCTTTTCAGCGAATGCATCGTTCTTTCGAGGCCAAACCCACCGCTGGTTTGCATTGCCAAAGAGCTCTATTTTCCGTCTCATCTGACCATAGCACCTAGTTCCAATTCAAGTGCCAATACCGTTTAACAAACTCCAGGCGTTTACATTTTGGGGGTTCTCTCAATAAAGTATTTTTTTTTTTATGGCAACTCTTCCAAATGGCATGTTGGCATAGGTGGTGTCTAATTGTAGATTCTGGAAACTTGGTGACCCTAAGATGTGACCAAGTTCTGGAATTCTCCAACTGTGTTCCTTGGAGTTTTCTTTACCTCCAGAACAATCTTCCTCACTGTGGGAACAAGATACACATGAGTCCTCTACCAGCCACTTACCCCAATAGTGCTATATACTGTATATATTCATGTATTTTGTGTTTTGTATGTTGTTTTTGGTTTGTACCCATTGCCTGATAGACAAATAGTTGTTGACTCTTTTCATTTGAGAGCTCTTTGCCTTTTCCTATGGTGATGGATGACAAATGGATTTTACATGCCTGTTGCCTCCTTTTTATACCAAAGTCAAACAGGAAGCCACGAAAGGCCACAATACAGTTTCTTTGGCTGAGATGAACTTTAAAAAGTAGAATGTTAATGCAGAATAAAAGTAAATTTTTCTGAGAAATTGTATTAGTTTAAATAAAATAATATAAATTTTCACATTATTTTTGCATATAGCTCAGTATTTTGTAGTATTTATTTTGTTGTATTTTTTGCTCATTTTTCTCAATTATTTTGGATGTGACTGTATACCATTTCCTGGTTGTTGTGACAGCCAATTGAATGGATTATATCTAAGACTACTAATGCAAAATAGGTGAGCAGAATGAGGATAGGGAATTTTATCCAACAAATAGGTTCATGTCCCATTTGGCTTTAGTCAGATATATCAGACCAACTATAGTATAGAGTAGGCCATCAAGCCGTTTGTTGGTCTCTGAGGATACGTAGTTAAATGACTGCAGGTGAAATGGGATCCAAAACCTCTCAATCTCTCTCAATGTGTTAGACATGGCTGGGAAAAAGACCTTCGACGGCAACGACCTGGAATTGAATCTTTGGCTGTATCCTTTTCACTTATTTGTAATCCAATTAATCTTATTTCACGGTCAACTGTCCTATCGCTCCAGCTACATCCACCTTTCGTAATACAAACATACGGAAAGCTGGGGAAGGGATTACAGGGAGTAATGATTTTCAGGGGAGGTTATTTTCTCCTGGCCAATTCCGAAGAGGAATTAAAACTCATTGTGAATTGAGAAAAATACCGGTGCACAAAGAGAAAGATGACCGAGAAGGGATTTTGGAATGTGATTGAATTCCCCTGAGAGAGAACTTAACGGCGCATATTTTCCAACTGAATGATCCTATAAATCCAGCCAAAGGATTCCTGGGATAAAAAACACACCTGAGAGAAGACTGATGAAGGGATTGGACACTAATCCTGTCATAATAAAGACCTTGGTCTTGTAAAACAACGGTACCTTGTTCGATTCCTTTGTCTGTTCACTGTAATAAATGATGATATAGCTTCCATAAAACATTCCAGCAAGGACTCAATCTGAACCCTGTCTCACATTGCAGTTTCAGTTGTCCCCCCAAAAATAATCTAGACAAGGTGTGTGTGTAAACAAAATCTTAGTATCAATAGCACATGGTGGCAGTGGTGGGATAGGTTCCTCAGTACCCAACGGGAGTAGTTTTTAAGGAACTTTGTTGTAACAGTGTAACCTGTTTGTTACAGGCTAAGAGTATTATATGTCACATGCACCGAATACAACAGGTGTAGTAGACCTTACCGTAAAATTCTTAATTACAAGTCCTTAACCAACAATGCAGATTTTTTTTAAATTAAGTGAGAAAATATTTTTTATATTTGCGTTGAGGTAATTGTTGTTCTTGTACGTAGGGGTAAAGTGACTATGCATAGATAATAAACAGTGAGTAGCAGCAGCGGGAAAAAACGGGGACAATGCAAATCAATTGTTTAGCAGTCTTATTTTTTTACAATGACAATTTTTTTTTACAATTATTTACAATGACGGCCTAACCCGGCCAAACCCTGACCCGGATGACGTGGGCCAATTGTGCGCCGCCGTACGGGACTCCCAAGCACGTCCACTTGGAATACAGCCTGGAATCAAACCAGCGTCTGTAGTGACGCCTCTAGCACTGAGATACAGTGCCTTAGACCGCTCTCATGGCTTGGGGGTAGAAGCTGTTAAAACCTCTACAGGATCAGTGTTCCTATACCGGGACGGTTGATGCTAACGTGCACTAATGTGACTAATGTAACAGCAAACTTTCCAGGACATAGACATGTCTTAAAATGGGCTGAAAGCTTAAATTCTTGTTAATCTAACTGCACAGTCCAATATACAGTAGCCATTACAGTGACAAAATACCATGCTATTGTTTGAGGAGAGTGCACAACAACAAAAAACGTTTATCACGGCAACTGGTTTGATAAATTCACCCATGAAGGTAAATAATGAACTTACATTCAGTAATCTTGCTCTGATTTGTCATCCTGAGGGTCCCAGAGATTAAATGTAGCATAGTTTTGTTTGATAAAATACATTTTTATATTCAAATGTAGGAACTAGGTTCTTCAGTTTGAACCCCTGCTGTCTCTGTCTCCACACCAACACATCTAGATGTGTGAATGCTAATGATCCATCATGTATGACATTCCTGAGAGTGTGTAAACTTACATTTTGTATTACCATATCATAGTTATGTACTTGAAAATGTATAAATTGACCAATTCGGGACATTTGGGCAGACTGGATCAATCTGAAACTTTGCACACACACACTGCTGCCATCTAGTGGCCAAAATTCAAATTGTGCCTAAACTGCAATATTATATTATGGCCTTTCTCTTGCATTTCAAAGATGATGGAACAAAAAAATATATAGAAAACACATGTTTTTTTGTTTGTATTGTCTTTTACCAGATCTAATGTGTTATATTCTCCTACATTAATTTCACATTTCCACAAACTCCAAAGTGTTTCCTTTCAAATGGTATCAAGAATATGCATATCCTTGCTTCAGGTCCTGAGCTACAGGCAGTTAGATTTGGGTATGTCATTTTAGGCAAAAATTGAAAATTCCAATCCATAAATTAAGGAGCCTTTTGGACCTAGACTTGGCTCTCCTGTACTACTTGCAGTGCGATAGCAAAGAGAACAGTTTATGACTAGAGTGGCTGTAGTCTTTGTCAATGTTAGGGGCCTTCCTCAGACACCGCCTGGTATAGAGGTCCTGGATGGCAGGAAGCTTGGCCCCAGTGATGTACTGGGCCGTACGCACTACCCGCTGTAGCGCCTTGGAGTCGGATGCCAAACAGATGCCATAACAAGTGGATGCACTAATTGTTGAAGCCGGTGACTGATGTGGAATATTCCTCAATTCCAGTCTGTGCTAGCAAAACAGTCCTGTAGCTTAGCATCCACGTCATCAGACCACTTCCGTTTTGAGCGTGTCACTGGTACTTCCTGCTTGAGTTTTTGCTTGTTAGCAGGAATCAGGAGGATAGAATTATGATCAGATTTGACACATGGAGGGCGAGGGAGAGCTTTGTACATGTCTCTATCTGTGGAGTAAAGGTGGTCTAGACTTTTTTTCCCCTGGTTGCACATGTGACATGCTAGTAGAAATGACAAATAACAGATGTAAGTTTGCCTGCATTAATGTCCTTGGCCACTAGGAGCGCAGGCTTCTGGGTGAGCATTCTCTTGTTTGCTTATGGCCTTACACAGCTTGTTGATTGCGGTCTTAGTGCCTTAATCAGTTTGTGGTGGTAAATAGACAGCTACGACAAATATAGATAAACTCTCTTGGTAAATAGTGTGATCTACAGCTTAACAGAAGGTACTCTATCTCAGGTGAGCAAAACCTAGAGACTTCCTTAATATTAGAGGTCGCGCACAGCTGTTGTTTACAAATAGACACAGACCACCACCCCTTGTCTTACCGGAGGTTGCTGTTCTGTCTTGCCAATGCACAGAAAACCCAGCCAACTGTATATTGCCCATGTCCTCCTTCATCCACGACCCAGTGAAAAACAAGATATTATAGTTTAATGTCCCATTGGTAAGACAGTCTCGAACGGAGCTCACCCAGTTTATTCTCCAGCGAATGCACGTTCGCAAGTAGGACGGATGGTAGAGGCGGATTATCGACTCGCCGACAAATTCTCACCGTCACCCTGTATCGGCGTATCCTCTTCATGCGAATGACAGGGATTTGAGCCTGGTCCGGGAGGAGACGTAAATCTTTTGCCTCCAATTCGTTAAGTTCAGTCCGAGGTGAGTAATTGCTGTTCTGATTTCCAGAAGCTCTTTTCGGTCATAAGAGACGGTGGCAGAAACATTATGTACAAAAAAGTTACAAACAACACGAAAAAACACGCAGATTAGCATGATTGGTTGGTGTCCCGTAAAACGGCAGCCATCTGCCATCATCATGCCATAGTTGAGATCTCATTCCACCATTTTACCTGAACCAGTTAAGTGTCTAGTAATTGGGTGTTTGTGTCTGAATTGGTATTGGCTATAGAGGCAGTTGTAGGCCCCTCCCACTAAATTAGATAATGAGCTACAGCTGTTTAAATGTTTGTGGGAGAGTGCTAGTGTGGAAGAGAGGCATGGCAATACATTTGACAGGAGTACCAAGTCAATGTCGCTTTCCTTTGTCATATTGGTTACAGTACAGAGGTCAAATCCAGAAAATGCAGACAGTGGAGGTCAAACGCAGACAGTAGAGGTCAAACCCAGACATTGCAGACAGTAGGGGTCAAACCCAGACAATGCAGACAGTGGAGGACAATCGCAAACAGTAGAGGTCAAACCCAGACATTGCAGACAGTAGGGGTCAAACCCAGACATTGCAGACAGCACTTTTCCCAAGCAAACATATATAGGTGAGCCACTCAACTAAAGGGTCAGCATGAGGAGGTTGGAGTATAAGAGCACTAAGCTGTTGCACAGCTGTGTTGTCTCTAGCCGATGGCTGCTGGACTTAATGTTGTGCTCTGTGCTAAGTGTACAGCCCACTTAATTACACATTACCCTGAACACGTCTTAATTACACATTACCCTGAACACGTCTTAATTACACATTACCCTGAACACGTCTTAATTACACATTACCCTGAACACGTCTTAATTACACATTACCCTGAACATGTCTTAATTACACACTACCCTGAACACGTCTTAATTACACATTACCCTGAACACGTCTTAATTACACATTACCCTGAACATGTCTTAATTACACATTACCCTGAACATGTCATAATTACACATTACCCTGAACATGTCATAATTACACATTACCCTGAACATGTCATAATTACACATTACCCTGAACACGTCTTAATTACACATTACCCTGAACACGTCTTAATTACACATTACCCTGAACATGTCATAATTACACATTACCCTGAACACGTCTTAATTACACATTACCCTGAACACGTCTTAATTACACATTACCCTGAACATGTCATAATTACACATTACCCTGAACACGTCTTAATTACACATTACCCTGAACATGTCATAATTACACATTACCCTGAACACGTCTTAATTACACATTACCCTGAACATGTCTTAATTACACATTACCCTGAACACGTCTTAATTACACATTACCCTGAACATGCCATTCCCATTGATACTGCTTGGACCATTTTGACCTTGAACTTGACGCCTTCTCCATGACAAATGACTCTTTTATGATATGTGACCAAGCAAAACCGAGCCACAACAGAACCACCTCTTGTTAGTCGAGGATGGAACTACCAGGTTGAAAAAAACAATATTAGAAAACCATTTAAGGCTCTATTGAGTCATGTTTCATGCGCTCCCTGAGGAAGATAGTAGCAACTGACATTTCCTCAATCAATTCAATCAAAACCAGTCATAGCAAACTACATTTTTGTCAGGTGAAAGACTTCTCAAATTCTGTGTCACATTTATTAGAAGTGAATGTGATAGAGGGTGAGACTTAGCTATCATTACAAAGGTAATCCTGTGACATGGGTAAATAATCATGTCTGTGTGACATGTCGATTCGACTGATGGATCTGCTTTGCTCAGGCTTTAGTGATGGGAATTTTCGACTCTTTTCAGTGCTCCGTTCACCTAAAAGAGTTGGCTCAAAATAGTTCCTCCTTCAGTTGCATTTCTGTATTTTTTTGTAATATATATTTGTTTTATCAGCCCACACTGAGTGACAGAAAACTCATTTACAAAGAGGCTTATGATTTGAAGTAATCGCTTTCATCAGAGCCATGGCTAGGAAAAGGTGGGAGGCATCTACAGTATATAGCCTCACAGGGGAATGTCCATCAAGCACGGCATGAAAGAGACATTTATTTTGGCTCCCTGATTTGTGTACTGTTCCTACTGCCTTTTGAGCTCCAGACACTGATTAAAACATTCTCTGAAGATGGTGAATCCTCAGTGCAGGAACAATAAATAGTGGGGAAAGTGTCTCAGATCTGTTCCACAAAGAATTCTTTCAGTGCATCTAATACTTTGGCCAGGAAAAAAAATGTATATGAACTCACGTTTAACAATCTGACATAATGGTGTACCGGTAGACTACTTTTTAGGCCTTACATTAGAGATTAGCTTTTTTTCATGTTTCTAAAGTCTATTTTTAAGCACTACTGAACGAAGAGCCATTGAGTAGCCAAATGAACAGCTTTTAGGTGACCGGAGCAAAATTATCTGTTTCACCGGAAATACTTAAAAATGCCCATCACAAGTGAAAATGTGCTGACACTTGGCCCTCCATAGAATAGGTTTGACCCCTGTGCATTGGGTGAGTTAGAGAAATTGGAAAGTTATTTTCGCACTATAATTTCCTCCTCATATTGTACAATCTGTGTGTCTCCTCTCTTTTCGTTGGCCTAGGATATTGGTTGCATTCAAGATGAGGTCATTTTTATTGATCTCAGTTTGTCACAGTAGCCTGTCATTACGGTTATTTGTGTAGTATTAAAAAAGGTTCTCCTAAAATTCCGTAGAATTGCACGATGCGTGTTTTTTTTAAAGGCCAAACATTTTCACCAGACCGCCTCGTACAGATTAATAAAATATTGAAATGTGTGCAGGTGTGGTTGGAAGCCCAGGAGCTGATATGAAAACCACACCACAACAAAAAACGATATAAAGTACAACAAAAAAAAAGGTTTGTTTAAACAGATAACCAAATCTACTAATTTTAAATGTATACATTTATTGATCGGTAATCAAGAAAAAATGTATATTAGTTTTGTTTAAATATGTGTGTGCATAAGAGTGTGAGAGTTAGGCTATATGGAGGAGATTACTGAGTAGTTTGGTTCATCAGGCTGACCCCCAGTCTTCATGGAGGAGATTACTGAGTAGTTTGGTTCATCAGGCTGACCCCCAGTCTTCATGGAGGAGATTACTGAGTAGTTTGGTTCATCAGGCTGATCCCTAGTCTTCATGGAGGAGATTACTGAGTAGTTTGGTTCATCAGGCTGACCCCCAGTCTTCATGGAGGAGATTACTGAGTAGTTTGGTTCATCAGGCTGATCCCTAGTCTTCATGGAGGAGATTACTGAGTAGGTTGGTTCATCAGGCTGACCCCCAGTCTTCATGGAGGAGATTACTGAGTAGTTTGGTTCATCAGGCTGATCCCTAGTCTTCATGGAGGAGATTACTGAGTAGTTTGGTTCATCAGGCTGACCCCCAGTCTTCATGGAGGAGATTACTGAGTAGTTTGGTTCATCAGGCTGATCCCTAGTCTTCATGGAGGAGATTACTGAGTAGTTTGGTTCATCAGGCTGACCCCCAGATCTATGACGGTGACCAGACGTGTAGCCATCAAATCAATCAGTATGGAGTCTGTTATAATTATAGTTATTTCACCCTTTTAATTGCATTACAATTTGTCATCCACGTGCCCCTAAAATAAATTGACAATCCCGTTGCTCGGTAAAATGAGAGAGAGGCCGTTCTGTGGTTTTCTTACCACATTATGTGGTTCATATACACTGCTCAAAAAAATAAAGGGAACACTTAAACAACACAATATAACTCCAAGTCAATCACACTTCTGTGAAATCAAACTGTCCACTTAGGAAGCAACACTGATTGACAATAAATTTCACATGCTGTTGTGCAAATGGAATAGACAAAAGGTGGAAATTATAGGCAATTAGCAAGACACCCCAAATAAAGGAGTGATTCTGCAGGTGGTGACCACAGACCACTTCTCAGTTCCTATGCTTCCTGGCTGATGTTTTGGTCACTTTTGAATGCTGGCGGTGCTCTCACTCTAGTGGTAGCATGAGACGGAGTCTACAACCCACACAAATGGCTCAGGTAGTGCAGCTCATCCAGGATGGCACATCAACGCGAGCTGTGGCAAGAAGGTTTGCTGTGTCTGTCAGCGTAGTGTCCAGAGTATGGAGGCGCTACCAGGAGACAGGCCAGTACATCAGGAGACGTGGAGGAGGCCGTAGGAGGGCAACAACCCAGCAGCAGGACCGCTACCTCCGGCTTTGTGCAAGGAGGAGCACTGCCAGAGCCCTGCAAAATGACCTCCAGCAGGCCACAAATGTGCATGTGTCAGCATATGGTCTCACAGGGGGTCTGAGGATCTCATCTCGGTACCTAATGGCAGTCAGGCTACCTCTGGCGAGCACATGGAGGGCTGTGCGGCCCCACAAAGAAATGCCACCCCACACCATGACTGACCCACCACCAAACCGGTCATGCTGGAGGATGTTGCAGGCAGCAGAACGTTCTCCACGGCGTCTCCAGACTCTGTCACGTCTGTCACATGTGCTCATGTGCTCAGTGTGAACCTACTTTCATCTGTGAAGAGCACAGGGCACCAGTGGCGAATTTCCCAATCTTGGTGTTCTTTGGCAAATGCCAAACGTCCTGCACGGTGTTGGGCTGTAAGCACAACCCCCACCTGTGGACGTCGGGCCCTCATACCACCCTCATGGAGTCTGTTTCTGACCGTTTGAGCAGACACATGCACATTTGTGGCTGCTGGAGGTCATTTTGCAGGGCTCTGGCAGTGCACCTCCTGGCACAAAGGCGGAGGTAGCGGTCCTGCTGCTGGGTTGTTGCCCTCCTACGGCCTCCTCCACGTCTCCTGATGTACTGGCCTGTCTCCTGGTAGCGCCTCCATGCTCTGGACACTACGCTGACAGACACAGCAAACCTTTTTGCCACAGCTCGCATTGATGTGCCATCCTGGATGAGCTGCACTACCTGAGCCACTTGTGTGGGTTGTAGACTCCGTCTCATGCTACCACTAGAGTGAGAGCACCGCCAGCATTCAAAAGTGACCAAAACATCAGCCAGGAAGCATAGGAACTGAGACCCTAACCCTGCTCTGACCTACCTAACCCTAACCCTGCTCTGACCTACCTAATCCTAACCCTGCCCTGACCTACCTAACCCTCTCACCTACCTAACCCTCTCACCTACCTAACCCTAACCCTGCTCTGACCTACCTAACCCTAACCCTGCTCTGACCTACCTAAACTTAACCCTGGTTTGACCTACCTAGCCCTAACCTCCCAGTTATGTTCTGCTTTGTGCAGGAACTCTGAGTTAACTGTATTATAATCAAATATTACAGAAATTGCATCACAACTGAAAGCTTGCATCAAGCCAACATACAGCTTCATGACTCAAATGAAAAACAAGCAGAGAACTCTGATGTCCACAACTGACCTCTTCATATCACATTGTTCAGTGCACTACAGGATGTTGAGAAAGGCCGTCCAAAATTCAGCGTATGTTATGGTAAATAATGCTTCTAGTCGTAACGAATATAGGTCAAACAGGTACGAAAACATACCTCAATACAGGCATGGATTGTGTCACTGTACTCCTAATTATTCCACAATGCCAAACATCCTAGGCTAGATAATGCTAAAGTAGCCCATTGGATTCTATTAAAATGGTTTACAGGAGTTTTAGCAAAATCAATGGAGATTTGGTTTGGGAACATATCGGCAACAAGAACAGGTTAAACAGGGTCGTAAAGGTGGTCAGCAAGGTCATCGTGGTGCAACAGGCAAAGTTGTATGGTCGTTACTGTTTTTAATTATGTTTTAATGGGCTCCAGAGTGGCACAGCGGTCTAAGGCACTGCATCTCAGTGCTAGAGGTGTCACTTACAGACAACCTGTTTTGAGTCCAATAGGGCTGCGCACAATTGGCCCAGCGTCGTACGAGTTTGTGTAGGCTGCCATTGTAAATAAGAATTTGTTCTTAACTGACTTGCCTAGTTAAATAAAATGTAAAAAAAATAATACTAATGGTGTAACCCTGACTGCACTAGGACAATCAATGTATTGATTGGTTGACAAATCTATGAATGTACCAGAGATCAATCATACATAACTTTGTGTGGACAAGTGATAGCCTTAGACTCAGGATATCTCAGTATGGTTCATGTAGAACTTCCCTGAACCAAAGACTCAGGATATCTCAGCGTGGTTCATGTAGAACTTCCCTGGACCAAAGACTCAGGATATCTCAGTATGGTTCATGTAGAACTTCCCTGGACCAAAGACTCAGGGTATCTCAGTATGGTTCATGTAGAACTTCCCTGGACCAAAGACTCAGGATATCTCAGTATGGTTCATGTAGAACTTCCCTGGACCAAAGACTCAGGGTATCTCAGTATGGTTCATGTAGAACTTCCCTGGACCAAAGACTCAGGGTATCTCAGTATGGTTCATGTAGAACTTCCCTGGACCAAAGACTCAGGGTATCTCAGTATGGTTCATGTAGAACTTCCCTGGACCAAAGACTCAGGGTATCTCAGTATGGTTCATGTAGAACTTCCCTGGACCAAAGACTCAGGATATCTCAGCTAAAATGCAGTGTAGCAAAAATTTTGAACTGTTTTTCAACAGAATATTGTGCCTGTGGCAGCGACATGTTGAATAATTGGGGATACAATTTACATTTAAATATTACATTTGCCAATAACTAAAATACAAAAAAAGGAACGATATAGGTAATGACAAATGAAAGGATGGTGATGTGGTGGTGTGTGTACTGATGTTTCAGATACACTTACCTTTGGTTAACTAAGGGCCAGTTTCCCAGACACTGATTAAACCTACATAGTCTTTACTGAGAGTGCTTCTTAGTCCAGGACTAGGTTTAATCTCTGTCCGGGTAACTGACCCTAAAAGTGCAGCAGAGAATTTAGATATCAGGTATTCCTCCTGCTTGTGTGATTCCTTTGAAACATACAGAGGACTTCATTTATTGAATATGATATTCATCAGAACATGTGATATTCATCAGAACATGTGATATTCATCAGTACATGTGATATTCATCAGTACATGTGATATTCATCAGTACATGTGATATTCATCAGTACATGTGATATTCATCAGTACATGTGATATTCATCAGTACATGTGATATTTACCAGAACATGTGATATTCATCAGTACATGTGATATTCATCAGAACATGTGATATTCATCAGAACATGTGATATTCATCAGAACATGTGATATTCATCAGAACATGTGATATTCATCAGTACATGTGATATTCATAAAATAATCTGGTATTCATTAGAACAAGAGGTTTTTTTTACAGTCTTGTGCCAGGTGTAAGACGAACATCTCTCAGTATTCAAAACAGAACCACAAATCAGTTTTACATCCACTGCCTAAAAAACATACAAATAAAAGTAAACAATATGCTGCCTAAAGAAAGTATATGGGACATTTTGGCTGGGCCTAAATACGTACAGTAGTTGAAACATCATAAGAAATATCTGTTTAATACTGATTGTTTGATTATCTTTTTTTAAATTGTTCACAGCTTTTTTTTGTTTCCAGTATTCTTCTCTCTTGGCAAGTAGGAATTAGAGAAATGGTTTAGTAGGATGATACGTTCTACACCTGTCCCATAGGGTAATGATGGATGATACGTGCCCCACCTGTCCCATAGGGTAATGATGGATGATACATGCCCCACCTGTCCCATAGGGTAATGATGGATGATACATGCCCCACCCGTCCCATAGAGTAATGATGGATGATACGTTCTACACCTGTCCCATAGGGTAATGATGGATGATACATGCCTCACCTGTCCCATAGGGTAATGATGGATGATTTGTGCTGCACCCGTCCCATAGAGTAATGATGGATGAGTCGTGCTGCACCTGTCCCATAGGGTAATGATGGATGAGTCGTGCTGCACCTGTCCCATAGGGTAATGATGGATGAGTCGTGCTGCACCTGTCCCATAGGGTAATGATGGATGAGTCGTGCTGCACCTGTCCCATAGGGTAATGATGGATGAGTCGTGCTTCACCTGTCCCATAGGGTAATGATGGATGATACGTGCTTCGCTTGTCCCATAGGGTAATGATGGATGATTTGTGCTGCACCCGTCCCATAGAGTAATGATGGATGATACGTGCTGCACCTGTCCCATAGGGTAATGATTGATGATACGTGCTGCACCCGTCCCATAGAGTAATGATGGATGATACGTGCTGCACCTGTCCCATAGGGTAATGATGGATGATACGTGCTGCACCTGTCCCATAGGGTAATGATTGATGATACGTGCTATACCTGTCCCATAGAGTAATGATGGATGATACGTGCTGCACCTGTCCCATAGGGTAATGATTGATGATACGTGCTATACCTGTCCCATAGAGTAATGATGGATGATACGTGCTGCACCTGTCCCATAGGGTAATGATGGATGATACGTGCTGCACCTGTCCCATAGGGTAATGATTGATGATACGTGCTATACCTGTCCCATAGAGTAATGATGGATGATACGTGCTGCACCTGTCCCATAGGGTTATGATGGATGATACGTGCTGCACCTGTCCCATAGAGTAATGATGGATGATACATGCCTCACCTGTCCCATAGGGTAATGATGGATGATACATGCTTCACCTGTCCCATAGAGCAATGATGGATGATACATGCTACACCTGTCCCATAGGGTAATGATGGATGATTCATGCTGCACCTGTCCCATAGGGTAATGATGGATGATTCATGCTGCACCTGTCCCATAGGGTAATGATGGATGATACATGCCTCACCTGTCCCATAGGGTAATGATGGATGATTCATGCTGCACCTGTCCCATAGGGTAATGATGGATGATACATGCCTCACCTGTCCCATAGGGTAATGATGGATGATTCATGCTGCACCCGTCCCATAGAGTAATGATGGATGATACGTGCCCCACCTGTCCCATAGGGTAATGATGGATGATACGTGCCCCACCTGTCCCATAGGGTAATGATGGATGATACGTGCCCCACCTGTCCCATAGGGTATTGATGGATGATACGTGCTGTACCTGTCCCATAGGGTATTGATGGATGATACGTGCTTCACCTGTCCCATAGTGTAATGATGGATGATACGTGCAACACCTGTCCCATAGGGTCATTTTCTTTGTTGGCCTGCGCTCAAGTTAGACAAGCTGAAATTCCCAACTGGATAATTGACAGCCATTAGAATGCCTTCTCTGTTTTTCTCTTTTCCCAGTGTAGTATCATCTGTGAAGGTCAAGATAATTCCTGTAATGAATTTGACAAAAGGGATGAATTTGAATAAGGATGGGAAGAAGTAGTACATATTTTGGTAGTGTATAACGCAATTGCTCTGCTGTGCAGGTAACTGCAGATATGGTCCCGACAAAAAAAATTATCTTTCGGTACTAGTTGCCTACATAGTTAGTAGAAAATGTAAGCACCTTGTTCGTTTTTTCAGTCAGGGTACATGCAGTGGCCTCTTAATGCACAGTAGCCAATAACAAACCGGCTGCGCGCCTGCACCATCGTGCTATCGTGCATACATTTATTTTTCCCCCCCACACCAAACGCGATCACGACACGCAGGTTAAAATATCAAAACAAACTCTGAACCAATGACATTCATTTGGAGACAGGTGGAAAAGCATTAGACATGTATGGCAATTTAGCTAGTTAGCTTGCACTTGCTAGCTAATTTGTTCTATTTAGTTTTCTTGCTGTTGCTAGGTAATTTGTCCAGTGATATAAACATTGAGTTGTTATTTTACCTGAAATGCACAAGGTCTCTATTCCGACAATTAATCCACACATAAAACGGCCAACCGAATCGTTTCTAGTCATCTCTCCTCCTTCCAGGCTTTTTCATCTTTGAATTTATATGGTGATCGGCATCTAAACATTCATAGTATTACCATGACTACCGGTAAACAGTCTTTCAATCACCCACGTGGGTATAACCAATGAGGAGATGGCACGTGGGTACCTGCTTCTATAAACCAATGACGAGATGGGAAAGGCACACGCTCGTTGGCGCACGCGAGCAGTGTGGGTGCAATAATTGAATAACATGAATTTCTAAATGTATTTTGCAACGCTTGCACACGCGACGTGTCCGGTCTGGTCAGCATGTAAGAGATCATACTAGAAAATGATCAAATGTGTGGTGCAGTAATTCACTTGAAATGTATTATTGTCTATCCACAGAGGACATGTCCATTGTGTTCTAGAACACGTCTCTGAATAGGTGTGGTGTAATCATGCAGTACAGCAAATAGAATTGAGACAAAACAACACATCAAGTAATCATGCATGTTCCATTGTTGCCCTTTCAGAAACATGGCTGACTGAAGAGACAAGCATGCTTTAGGGCATGGGGTGGCAGGTAGCGTAGTGGTTAGATTGTTGGTCTAGTAACCGAAAGGTTGCAAGATTGAAACCCCGAGCTGACAAGGTTAAAAATCTGGAATTCTGCCCCCTGAACAAGGCAGTTAACTCACTGTTCTGACGCCATCATTGAAAATAAGATTTTGTTCTGACTTGTCTAAATAAATAAAGATAACATTATAAAGTAATGTTGTTCACCACTGTAGAATAGGAGGGTCCATTTTTGTTCATAAATGTTTTAATTTCTTTGTAAGAGAGGCCCTCTCACTCACATCTGATAACCTTGATGTTGAATCACTTATCATTGATTTTCCCTCCTGTTCATTTTTTGTTGGTAAAATAATGGTAATTGGATGCATTTTATCGGCTACCCAATTCTGACATTAGTAGTTGTATTGATATCCTTGCACCAACCTTGGATTTGATTAATAATGATGATAAAATGTGTTTTCTATTGGGTGATTACAACATTAACGTATCCAGCTATCTGTGTCCCCTCATCTATAAGCCCACAAGAGTGACCCGTTCATCTGCCACCCTTCTTGATAATATTTTTACAAAGTCTTTGAGTAATGTGGCTAATACAGGTATACTTTATACTGACATTTCTGGCCACTTTCCAATGTTCCACTTCTCTTTAGCAGCTGGAAGTGAACAGATGAGAATGATTAGTAGCATTAAATGTAGAATATTTAACAAAAGTAATTATGAGGGCTTTACGATGATGATTGATGAAATTTCATGGCGACATTTTTATATTCATGGCCGATGTGGAGTCTGCTTACCGAACTTTTCTCTCATCTTTCAACTCTGTATTTCACCACTGCTTTCCCTTAGTTAAACCACGTAAGAGAGCAGGAGAAGGGGTCTGTATTTCACCACTGCTTTCCCTTAGTTAAACCACCTAAGAGAGCAGCCGATAGGTTCTGTATTTCACCACTGCTTTCCCTTAGTTAAATCACGTAAGAGAGCTGCAGAAGGGCTCTGTATTTCACCACTGCTTTCCCTTAGTTAAATCACGTAAGAGAGCTGCAGAAGGGCTCTGTATTTCACCACTGCTTTCCCTTAGTTAAATCACGTAAGAGAGCTGCAGAAGGGCTCTGGAAACCTTGGGTTTACAACCGGTCTCAAAAATCCCCATGTAAAAATAAAACAAATTCCTAACAAATCCCTCTCCCCTGAATTCTACAGTACATATTACAAAAAGTATAATAACCCATTTTTATGATTATACACATAATTGGCTATATAGTTATAGTTATGTTTATGATAGAGAACAATTTGTTCATGCAACCAGCTGTGCATCTACCAGGGCCAAGATATCCTGTGGCGTCCCACAGGGTTGGATAATTGGACCTTTGTTATTCCTAATCAATATCAATAACCTTGCTGCTGGCTGGGTCTTCTGCTGTACCATACTAATCTATATCAATAACCTTACTGCTGGGTCTTCTACCGCACTTCCCCTTCTCTTTGCTGATGAAACCAATTTGATTTTATCACACAATAATTTTGATTCACTAATTAATGAAGCTAAACTCAGGCATAGACACATTTTCTGAATGGTTCCAGATAAACAAATTATCGCTAAATGTAAAAAAAAAATTACAAAAAAACTTTATTGTATTCACTAGTAAGAATGAGAAATATTGTAGAACGTGAAAAAAAGCAGAGCCAGAATCTCAATTGGTGGGAATGAAATGGAACAAGTCACATCCACTAGAGTTCTAATATATGAAAAGTTATCCTAGAAAGATCATATTCAATTTGTCTGTAGCATCTGTTGGTATCATCAGAAAGATTAGTGGTTTGGTTCATCAAGCTTGCTTCCTAACTCTATACTATAGCTTCATTTGCCCATATCCCATTTACTGTAATATTGTCTGGGCCAGTACATATTTGTCCTACCTACACAAATTACTCATCATACAAAATACATTTGCAAGACTAGCCATCTCCTAGTAACCGAAAGGTTGCAAGATCAAATCTCTAAGCCGACACGGTGAAGATCTGTTGTAGAACAAGGCAGTTAACCCACTATTCCTAGGCTGTCATTGAAAATAATAATTTGTTCTTAACAACTTCTTGTCAAAGGGGGGCGCTGTTTTCACTTTGGAAAAAATCGTGCCCATATTAAACGGCCTCGTACTCTGTTCTAGATCATACAATATGCATATTATTATTACTATTGGATAGAAAAAACTCTGAAGTTTCTAAAACTGTTTGAATTATATCTGTGAGTAAAACAGAACTAATTTGGCAGCAAACTTCCATACAGGAAGTGAAAAATCTGAAAGAGGCTCTGTTTCAGGGCCTGCCTATTCAACTGGCTTTTATTTATCGATATGTATGCACTTCATACGCCTTCCACTAGATGTCAACAGGCAGTGGAAGGTTGAATGGGGTGTCTAGCTTGATCTGAGGCCGAATAAGAGCTTTTGGAGTGACAGGTCCGGTATTTTCTTTGTCTTCGACGGCGCGCGAGGAACCTCGACATTGTCTTCTGAAAAGCGTTCAGTATACACGGCGAATATCTCCGGCTCTGATTTTATTTGATACATATGAGAAAAACATCATAAAGTAGGTTTTTTCAACCAAGTTGTATCAGTTTATTCAACGTTTATTGGGACTTTTGGAATTTTCTGTTCTTTGCATCAAGAGATGATGGGAATGTTCGCGCCACAATGCTAGCCAAGGTTGCTAATTCGACAGAAGAAATGGACATTCTAAAACCAAACAACGATTTATTCTGGAAATAGGACTCCTTGTACAACATTCTGATGGAAGCTCTGCAAAAGTAAGACAACATTTATGATGTTATTTCGTATTTCTGTGTAATATGTTGATGTCTATTCTCCGCCGTGTTGGTGAGCGCTGTCTCACAATATCCCAAGCTGTATGTTGTGGTAAAGTTATTTTAAAAAATCTAACACAGCGGTTGCATTAAGAACCAGTGTATCTTTCATTTGCCATACAACAAGTATTTTTATGTAAATAAAAATGATTTTATTTTTTTATTTTTTTTATGATGAGTTCTTTGGTTAGATTAGGTGAGTGTCCAAAATATCAATAAATGTATAATAAATGTATTGTATAACATGATGTTATAAGACTGTCATCTGATGAAGTTGTCCAAAGGTTAGTGATTAATTTTATATCTATTGCTGTTTTTTGCGAAAGCTACCTTTGCGAAAGCTACCTTTGTGTGTTTGGCTATTGTGGTAAGCTAATATAATTCTATATTGTGTTTTCGCTGTAAAAGACTTTAAAAAAATCGGAAATATTGGCTATTTATGTATTTCACGTTGCTCTCTGTAATTATTCTGGCTGCTTTGGTGCTATTTTTGATGGTGGCTGCAATGTAAAACTATGATTTATACCTCAAATATGCACATTTTCAAACAAAACATATATGTATTGTATAACATGTTATAAGACTGTCATCTGATGAAGTTGTTCAAGGATAGTGATTAATTGTATCTCTATTTTGTCAGTTTTGTGAAAGCTACCTATGCGGTGGAAACATGGTGAAAATATGCGGCTGTGTGTTTGGCTATTGTGGTTAGCTAATAGAAATACACATTGTGTTTTCGCTGTAAAACATTTTAAAAATCGGAAATGATGGCTGGATTCACAAGATGTTTATCTTTCATTTGCTGTATTGGACTTGTGATTTCATGAAAATTATATTATATGATATTATAGGATAAAGCAATCCTTCTGCCCCCCCCCCCCCCCCCCCCCCCCCCCCCCCCCCCTAAAAGATTTAGATGCACTATTGTAAAGTGGCTGTTCCACTGGATGTCATAAGGTGAATGCACCAATTTGTAAGTCGCTCTGGATAAGAGCGTCTGCTAAATGACTTAAATGTAAATGTAAATGATATCCCTGTCCCGTTAGGCTAGGCTATGCTAGTCAGCTTTTTTGATGAGGAGGATCCCGGATCCGGGAGGGTGATGAAGTAGAGGTTTTTAACGGACTTGTCTAGTTAAATAAAGGTTAAAAAAATGTACACCAATTATGCACTTTCTTCTACAAGTACTCATAAATGCCAGACAGTTTACCTAAACCCTTCAATGGATTCTTCCAGGTTAATTCTTAAATCCATCTATATAACACAAGACACTGCGATAACCTTCATCCTCCTCACTGCTGCACCTAACAGTCAATTCTCTTTCAGTTACTGAGGTACTGTACCATACTCTGGAATGCTTATCTTCACATTACCAAAACATCATGATCCTCAATAACTTCAAGAGAAGACTAGAGGGTCAGCCTGATGAACCAAACTACTCAATAATCTCCTTCAAATAGTCTGACACTCACATGCACACACATATTTAAACAAAACAATTAGATGTTTTGTTGTTGTGATTACTGATCAATACATTTATACATTTATAATTAGTAGGTTTTGTTATCTGTTTTAACAAACCTTTTTTTTATGTATACTTATGTATTGTATTGTTTTTTGTGGTGTGGTTTTCATATCAGTCCTTGGGCTTCTAACCACACCTGTAATCCGTTTTTATCTGTATTGTCTATGACTTGTTTTTCAATGGTGCAAATAAATAAAACAAACTACTGTTAATGGGATATGTTTTAATAAATGATTCGAATATTACACTCTGAAACCATAACTCTGAAACCATATGAGTGTATGAAATTGATTAGTGTATTTTAATGCTGTGTGTGGTTTTAGTCAGTATAATTATATATCCGGGAGTGTAGTCCTTAGTCAGAATTAATGTTTTTGGTGAAAATGTGTCTAGTATCTTGATAACAGACTGTCTGAGCAAGATTCGGTGCCGACCTTGGCTGGGGGCACTGAGATCTTCCCAGGGTCCCTATCTTGAGGGAGGGCAGGAAGTTATTATCGCGGACTCCCCTAATCTCTGTTGGCTGGGTAGCAGGACAGTGTGGGCGTAGGATACCTAATGTTTCGCGTGGAAGTATGTGTGTCGCTATAAAATGAAGGTCCTTGTATTGTGCACGCCAGGACGTTCCCGTGAATAAACATTTGACTATTGTGGACTGGGCCTCCGTCTGTTTTTATTCCAACCAGTATCTCACAAATCCTGGTCGCAGACGGAGTAGTATAATTGAATTGGTTTATGAACATTGCGAACTTATTTCTCGTGACACACACACACACATAGAGCAGTCGTTTAGTCTACATGATTTGACCAGGGTGAGATCTACAGATGACAAGGTGATTGCTATAAGATATTAATGACTGCACCATCGGAACTAGATGCACAAGCATTTCGCTACACTCACATTAACATCTGCTAACAATGTGTGTGTGATCAATATCATAATTTCTTTTTGATTTGAAGTTCATTGTAACTGTATGTACATTTGTGGGTGTGTAAAGAAAAATACATGCTCTCTTTCTACGCCATTCATATGCATGTATGGTAGAGTGTTAAAGTGACAGAAAGGCCATCAGTGTAGCAGAGGGTAGTAGTGCATTCCATTAACATGAAAGTCCCGCATAAATACATCGTTAAATTCAACAACCTTTTTGTGGAATGTTCGATGCGTTCATGCAAGGCAGATATTGTACAGCATCTAGGGACTTTATCACACTTAGCCAACCTGGTTACCCGTTGGGAAAGAACATCCAATAAAAACCAACCAGCATACTAATCAGAAGTCATTACCATACTGCCCACCAATTTACAACATAATTAGGCCCTGCCCTGTTACATTTGATACTGAACCAGAAAATTGAAATTTGAATCCGTCCATGTGCAGTGCTTGGTATAATCTATTATGGTCTACTGATGAGGTATCACAACATAAAATGCTGGCCTGTGTCGCCTTGCCTGATGAAACTTGATGGATTGTCCATTCACCGAGCGGACAGGACAGTGGAGTCAGGCAAATCAAGATGGGGATGGGTTTGCCTCTTCATCAACAATAAATGGTATGCAGACTCGAGCGCAGTGGAAATCTCAACCCATTGTTCACCTGTCTTGGAATACCTGTTGGTCATATGCTGACCTTTCTACCTCCCGAGGGAGTTTTCAGCTGTAATCGTGACTGTATACATTCTGCCTCAGGACAAGAAAAAAAAACAAGCAAACTATACAAGACTATAAACAAGCGGAAAACTCTCACCCGGAGGCTGCTTTCCTTGCTGGCAGCGATTAAGACACATGGTGCCCTACTTCCATCAACACGTCTCCTTCACCACTAGGGGGGATAAAGTCATAGACCACTGTTCCTTACAAGCAAGCAAGCCCTCCCTCGTCCCCGTTCGACAAATCAGATCATTAATCCGCACTCCTGATTCCTGTTTACGAGAAGAATCTCAAACAGGAAGTAACCTTAGACTCACTCCGTTGAGAAATGGTCATCGAAATCTGAGAATATGCTACAGGAATACTTTGCTAGCGCTGAGACTCCACCGATAACATCGACGAGCTAAACAACTCCATCACCGGCTTCATTAGAAAATAAATCAGCACCGTTGTCCCCCACGGTGAAGGTTCACTATTTCCCCAATGAAAAGACCTGGATTAACACAGTGGTTGGCACTAAACTAAAGGACAGGGGTACCACACACAGGGTAACGCAGACAACCCTGAGGCTACAACTGAGGACAGGAACAAATACAAGATGTCCCGCTACGTCCTCCACAGAGTCATCAAATGAGCAAAAGGACAATATAGGAATAAGGTGCAATCATATTAGTCAGGCTCCGAAGCACGCCGCATGGGGCAAGGGCTACAGTCCATTACAGATTACAAAGGAAGACCCAGCCGTGATCTGCCCAACGACGCCTGTCTACCAGACGAACTCAATGCATTTTTATGCATCCTTCGACAATAACAACACTGTGTTGAGTGTGAAGGGCCCCCACTGATCTAGAGGACTGGGTGATCTCACTCTGCGAGGCCTACGTGACTAAGGTCTTAAATCAGGTCAACGCTCGCAAAGGGGTATTCCAGGACGCGTTCCCAGCTGCCAGGTCATTTTCAAATCCCCTTGTCCCAGTGTGTAATCCCCACAATGACTACTCCCCTGTAGCACTCACATCTGTAATCATGAAGTGGTTTGAAAGGCTGGTTATGGTTGATGCTGGTTCACATCAACTTCATCACCCCAGACACCTTAGACCCACCCCAATTTGCATACCACCCCAACAGATACATAGATGACGCAATCTCAATTGCACTCCATACTGCCCTCACCCACCTAGATAAGAGGAATATTGGCATCGATCAGACATAATTTCCGGTCACAACTTGTAGACTTGTTTAAGTGCTGCTGTGCGGTTTGTTGCTAACCTTATTTTGCTACCCGCCAACGTTACGGTTTTTACTTTTAAATTATCGTTTATATTTTTTTCTTTTTTTCCTCGCTCATCTTTTTTCATTCAACTTTTTCACCCCGGACGCTTTATTTGGACATGGTTCGTCAGGACCTCCATCAGCCGAAGCTAAGTAGTAACATTAACATGATGCCTTCTAATTGCAGTCGCTGTACTCATAATATACAGGAGAACGATCACCTTATGGTGATGATAGCCGTGCTGCAAGCCCAGCTTCAGACGCAATTGTTGGGAAAGGGTGAAACAGCGTCTTTGCCACCAGTAATTAAAGATAGTAGTATAAATCCCCTCGCACGGTCCCCGCAGCCGGGCAATTTTCTCATGGCTTCTGGGGGAAATGCTGTAGGAATGCTCAACCGGTGTCGCTCATTTAGCCGTTGGAAAATTTTAAACGGTTCTCCCCATTAAGCAACGGGTCGGAGTCAGAGGCCGAGCCTTCTCTGGTCTCTCCTCCTCCCGTTATGGGGTCTGACGGCTAAATGAGCGACACCGCCCATTGCGAAGCCTCCCACTATTAGCTCTGACAAATTGAAAACCCTAGTCATTGTCGACTCCATTACCCGCAGTATTAGACTTAAAACGACTCATCCAGTGATCATACAATGTTTACCAGGGGGCAGAGCTACCGACGTTAAAGCTAATCTGAAGATGGTGCTGGCTAAAGCTAAACCTGGCGAGTGTAGAGCGTATAGGGATGTTGTTATCCACGTCGGCACCAACGATGTTAGAATGAAAAAGTCAGAGGTCACCAAGCGCAACATAGCTTCAGCGTGTAAATCAGCTAGAAAGATGTGTCGGCATCGAGTAATTGTCTCTGGCCCCCTCCCAGTTAAGGGGAGTGATGAGCTCTACAGCAGAGTCTCACAACTCAATCGCTGGTTGAAAACTGTTTTCTGCCCCTCCCAAAGTATAGAATTTGTAGATAATTGTCCCTCTTTCTGGGACTCACCCACAAACAGGACCATGCCTGGCCTGCTGAGGAGTGACGGACTCCATCCTAGCTGGAGGGGTGCTCTCATCTTACCTACCAACATAGACAGGGCTCTATCTCCTCTATCTCAACAATGAAATAGGGTGCAGGCCAGGCAGCAGGCTGTTAACCAGCCTGTCAGTTTAGTGGAGTCTGTCACTAGCACAGTCAGTGTAGCCAGCTCAACTATCCCTATTGAGACCGTGTCTGTGCCTCGATCTAGGTTGGGCAAAACTAAACATGGCGCTGTTTGCCTTAGCAATCTCCCTGGAATAAAGACCTCCTCCATTCCTGTCATTATTGAAAGAGATTGTGATATCTCACATCTCAAAATAGAGCTTCTTAATGTTAGATCACTCACTTCCAAGGCAGTTATAGTCAATGAACTAATCACTGATCAGAATCTTGATGTGATTGGCCTGACTGAAACATGGATTAAACCTGATGAATTTACTGTGTTAAATGAGGCCTCACCTCCTGGTTACACGAGTGACCATATCCCCCGCGCATCCCGCAAAGGCGGAGAGGTTGCTAACATTCACAATAGCAAATTTCAATTTACAAAATAAATGTAATAAATGACTGCGTTTTTGTCTTTTGAGCTTCTAGTCATGAAATCTATGCAGCCTGCTCAATCACTTTTTATAGCTACTGTTTACAGGCCTCCTGGGCCATATACAGCGTTCCTCACTGAGTTCTCTGAATTCCTCTCAGACCTTGTAGTCATGGCAGATAATATTCAAATTTTTGGTGACTTTAATATTCACAAGTCCACAGACCCACTCCAAAAGGCTTTCGGAGCCATCATCGACTCAGTGGGTTTTGTCCAACATGTCTCCTGACCTACTCACTGCCACAGTCATACTCTGGACCTAGTTTTGTCCCGTGGAATAAATGTTGTGGATCTTAATGTTTTTCCTCATAGTCCTGGACTATCGGACCAACACTTTATTACATTTGCAATCGCAACAAATAATCTGCTCAGACCCCAACCAAGGATCATCAAAAGCCGTGCTATAAATTCTCGGACAACCCAAAGATTCCTAGATGCCCTTCCAGACTCCCTCCACCTACCCAAGGACGTCAGAGTACAAAAATCAGTTAACCACTGTCGTGTCTTTGGCATCATTAAAGTCAAGACTGTTATTTATCAAATCAATTCTCTGTAATTATTATTACGTGATTAAACAAATCATGTAAATGTTACTTGTTTCTAGGAAGTCGGGGGCACCAAGGAAAATCTTCAGATTACAAAGTTATAATTTTCCAAATGTAACTCTTCAGATATTTTAATATCTGATCAATTAGTCTTATAATTCATGAATTATTCTATACATCACCTTAGTCTCATTCCAAACATTGTAAATTGTTGGTGATCTGCACGAACCCAGACATTACTATGAATCATCCATACACCAATCGCCTTAATCATTTATTTACTAACTAACTAAATAATCACAGAAATGCATAAACAAACAACACAGTAGCTATGGTTATAAGGAAATGATAGGGGAGGTTCCCTAGTAGGCTAAGCCGATATGACGGCTTGGTGGACAAAGGGAAGTGGGTGTAGACTGAGAAGGGCGGGAAAGACAGAAAAGGAATCACTACACAGTTGATAATTATATTAATTGAAATGCTAATCCTTTGCACATGAACGCTCACTCATTCGAGAATAACTGCAATCAATATATATTTACGCTCAGTGTGTCGTCGTGAACTCTTTTGGAATCGTCTGTCTGTCTGTTGGAGAGTTCATCCGAGCGTCTCTCGCTCTGCTTCTCTGAAGATCAAAGTATTTTGTAGTTAGAATGGATACTTCAGAGTACCATTCAGAAATGTTCTCACATGATAGATGTTTTGGCAGTTGTCGGTCTTCGCGTCCCAGGTTGACATAAGTTATAGCCGCAGATTAGTAATTAGTGTCTAAGATTTGCTCTTATTCTTTCGGGATCGATAGTCTCAGAGTTAAACCATTTCCTGCCGTGTAGCCAATGCTCCACGTGGTATGGTTAGGAATTCAATAACCTTTGCACCCTTAGCTTACGCTGAGATTTTTGTGGTCTGAAGAGGATTTCCTCAGGAGGGGGTTTTCTTTGTAATAGTAGAAAAGGGCTGTTCCATGATGCCAGATCATGTATGTTCCCACGGGGGCGAGCCAATGACTTAGTTAAACTTTAAAGGGAATGCAATTCTCTTTCATTAAATGTTTAACATCACCTTACATCATTTCACAAATAGTTTAATCTTTACTCATTCATTTTATACAAGAATTAGATGCAAACCCCATAATTGAGAAATGTACATATTCATATTCAGAGATATAGTTATGTGTGTTTCCTGTCCTCTCTGAGGTCACCAAATGAAACACACTTGTCATACCCGTCCTTTAAGTGTCCACGGACCATTCACACCTTCTCACAAGTGGCCATTTTCTATCAAATCCCCATTTTGGGGATTTAGGAGTTCGACATGTGAAATCCTTTGTTTTCTCTATGTGTCTCTTTCTGCATGGCCAGGAATTTACGACCTGACATAACAGAACCTGGGTGTAGGCGAGAGAGAGAGAGAGATGGGGATGCCACGATCTATACCCAGAAAGGGCCACGTTCTGACACCACCTAACTGAGGAACTCAATTTAACCTTGCGTAATACCCTAGATGCAGTCGCACCCCTAAAAACCAAAAACATTTGTTATAAGAAACTAGCTCCCCGGTATACAGAAAATACCCGAGCTCTGAAGCAAGCTTCCAGAAAATTGGAACGGAAATGCCGCTACACCAAACTGGAAGTCTTCCGACTAGCTTGGAAAGACAGTACCGTGCAGTCTCAAAGAGCCCTCACTGCTGCTCGATCATCCTATTTTTCCAACTTAATTTGTGAAAATTAAAACAATCCAAAATGTATTTTTGATACTGTTGCAAAGTGAACTAAAAATCAGCATTCCCCAAGAGAGGATGGCTTTCACTTTAGCAGTGATGAAATCATGAACTTCTTTGACGAAAAGATCATGATAATTAGAAAGCAAATTACAAACTCCTCTTTAAATCTGCGTATTTCTCCAGAGCTCAGTTGCCCTGAGTCTGCACAACACTGCCAGGACCAAGGATCAAAGGAGACACTCAAGTCTCTTGACACATTGAGGAAAATAATCATGGCCTCTAAACATTCAAGTTGCATACTGGACCCTATTCCAACTAAACTACTGAAAGAGCTGCTTCCTGTGCTTGGCCCTGCTATGTTGAACATAATAAACAGCTCTCTATCCACCGGATGTGTACCAAACTCACTAAAAGTGGCAGTAATAAAGCCTCTCCTGAAAAAGCTAAACCTTGACCGATAAAATATAACAAACTATCGGTCTATATCGAATCTCCCATTCCTCTCAAAACATTTTGTAAAAGCTGTTGCCCAGCAACTCACTGCCTTCCTGAAGACAACCAATGTATACGAAACGCCTCAGTATGGTTTTAGTCCCCATCATAGCACTGAGACTGCACTTGTGAAGGTGGTAAATTACCTTTAATGGTATCAGACCGAGGCTCTGCATCTGTCCTTGTGCTCCTAGACCTTAGTGCTGTTTTGATAGCATCAATCACCACATTCTTTTGGAGAGATTGGAAACCCAAATTGGTCTACATGAACAAGGTCTGGCCTGGTTTAGATCTTATCTGTCTGATAGATATCAGTTTGTCGTTGTAGATGGTTTGTCCTCTGACAAATCAACTGTACATTTCGGTGTTCCTCAAGGCTCCATTTTAGGACCACTATGTTTTCACTATATATGTTCCCTCTTGTTGATGTCATTCGGAATCGGAAACATAATGTTAACTTTCACTGCTATGCGGAAGACACACAGCTGTACATTTCGATGAAACATGGTGAAGCCCCAAAATTTCCCTCCCTGGAAGCCTGTGTTTCAGACATACGGAAGTGGATGGCGGCAAATGTTCTACTATTAAACTCGGACAAAAGCGATGCTAGTTCTAGGTCCCAAGAAACAAAGAGATCTTCTGTTGAATCTGACAATTAATCTTGATGGTTGTACAGTCGTCTCAAATAAAACTGTGAAGGACCTCGGCGTTACTCTGGACCCAGATCTCTCTTTTGACAAACATATCAAGACTGTTTCAAGGACAGCTTTTTTACATCTACCTAACATTGCAAAAATCTGAAACTTTCTGTCCAAAAATGATGCTGAAAAATGTATCCATGCTTTTGTCACTTCAAGTTTAGACTACTGTAATGCTCTACTTTCCGGCTACCCGGATAAAGCACTAAATTAACTTCAGTTAGTGCTAAACACGGCTGCTAGAATCTTGACTAGAACTAAAACATTTGATCATATTACTCCAGTGCTAGCCTCTCCACTGGCTTCCTGTTAAGGCTAGGGCTGATTTCAAGGTTTTACTGCTAACTTACAAATCATTACATGGGCTTGCTCCTACCCATCTTTACGATTTGGTCCTGCCATACATACATACATGCACGCTACGGTCACATGATGCAGGCCTCCTTACTGTCCCTAGAATTTCTAAGCAAACAGCTGGAGTGTAACGTTCGTCGTATGGAGGAAGAGAGGAGGACCAAGGCGCAGCATGAAAAGTATCCATTTCAATAGAAAACGTTAAACAAACAAACAAAATCACGATAAACGAGAATAACACGAAACGAAACAGTTCTGTCTGGTGCAGACACACAAAGACTGAAAATAACCACCCAAAAAACCCAACACAAAACAGGCTACCTAAATATGGTTCCCAATCAGAGACAATGACTAACACCTGCCTCTGATTGAGAACCATATCAGGCCAAACACAGAAATAGAAAAACATAGATAAACAAACATAGACTGCCCACCCCAACTCACGCCCTGACGATACTAAATAAAGACAAAACAAAGGAAATAAAGGTCAGAACGTGACGTGGAGGCAGGGCTTTCTCCTATAGAGCTCAATTTTTATGGAATGGTCTGCCTACCTATGTGAGAGACGCAGACTCTGTCTCATCCTTTAAGTCTTTATTGAAGACTCATCTCTTCAGTAGGTCATATGATTGAGTGTAGTCTGGCCCAGGAGTGTGAAGGTGAATGGAAAGGCACTGGAGCAACGAACAGCCCTTGCTGTCTCTGCTTGGCCAGTTCCCCTCTCTCCACTGGGATTCTCTGCCTCAACCCCTATTACAGGGGCTGAGTCACTGGCTTACTGGTGCTCTTTCATGCCGTCCCTTAAGTGGGTTGAGTCACTGACGTGATCTTCCTGTCCCGGTTGGTGCCCCACCTTGAGTTCGTGCCGTGGGGGAGATATTCATGGGCTATACTCGGCCTTGTCTCAGGATAGTAGGTTGGTGGTTGAAGATATCCCTCTAGTGGTGTGGTGGCTGTGCTTTGGCAAAGTTGGTGGGGTTATATCCTGCCTGTTTGGCCCCGTCCGGGAGTATCGTCGGACGACCCCTCCTGTCTCAGCCTCCAGTATTTATGCTGCAATAGTTTGTGTCGGGGGGATAGGGTCAGTCTGTTATATCCTGTCTTATCCAGTGTCCTGTGTGAATTTAAGTATGCTCTCTCTAATTCTCTCTCTTTTTTTTCTCTCTCTCTCTCTTTTTTTTCTCGGAGGACCTGAGCCCTAGGACCATGCCTCAGGACTACCTGGCTTGATGACTCCTTGCTGTCCCCAGTCCATCTGGTCGTACTGATGCTCCAGTTTCAACTGTTCTGCCTGAGGCTATGGAACCCTGACCTGTTCACCGGATGTGGTACCTTGTCCCAGACCTGCTGTTTTCAACTCTCTAGAGACAGCAGGAGCGGTAGAGATACTCTGAATGATCGGCTATGAAAAGCCAACTGACATTTACTCCTGAGGTGCTGACCTGTTGCACCCTCTACAACCACTGTGATTATTATTATTTGACCCTGCTGGTCATCTATGAACATCTTGGCCATGTTCTGTTATAATCTCCACCCGGCACAGCCAGAAGAGGACTGGCCACCCCTTATAGCCCGGTTCCTCTCTAGGTTTCTTCCGAGGTTCTGGCCTTTCTAGGGAGTTTTTCCTATCCACCTTGCTTCTACACCGGCATTGCTTGCTGTTTGGGGTTTTAGGCTGGGTTTCTGTACAGCACTTTGTGACACCAGTTGATGTAAGAAGGGCTTTATAAATACATTTGATTGAATTTGATTGAATACATACCTATGGGGAAATACTTTTCACTGACTACAGTTCAGAGTTCAACACCATTGTCCCCTCTAAGCTCGTCACCACGCTTAGGACCCTGGGACTGAACACCTCCCTCTGTAACTGGATCCTGGACTTCCTGACAGGCTGACCCCAGGTGGTGAGAATAGGCAACATCACCTCTGCCACGCTGACCCTCAACACGGGGGCTCCATAGGGGTGTGTGCTCCGCCCCCTCCTGTACTCCCTGTTCACCCGTGACTGTGTGGCCACGTACAACTACAACACCATCATAAAGTTTTGCTGACGACACGACAGTGACGATAAACAGCCTATAGGGAGAAGGTCAGTGACCTGGCAGTGTGGTGCCGGGACAACAACCTCTCCCTCAATGTCAGTAAGACCAAGGATCTGATCGCGGACTATAGGAAATGGGAGGGCGTCCACATCGATGGGGCTGCAGTGGAGCGAGTCGAAAGCTTCAAGTTCCTCTGTGTCCAAATCACCAAGGACTTAAAATGATCCACAGACATACTCACAGTCGTGAAGAAGGTGCGACGGCGCCACTTCCCCCTCAGGAGGCTGAAAAGGTTTGTCATGGGCCCTCAAATCCTCAAAAATGTCTACAGCTGCACAATTGAGAGCATCTTGACTGGCTGCATCACCACTTGGTATGGCAACAACACCGCCCTCGATCACATGGCACTACAGCGGGTGCTGCGGACAGCCCAGTATATCACTGGGACTGAGCTCCCTGCCATCCAGGACCTCTATAAAGGAAGGCCGGGAAAATGGTTAAAGACTCCAACTACCCAAGCCATAGACTATAGCCACACACTCACAGGACTCGACACACACACACACACACACACACACACACACACACACACACACACACACACACACACACACACACACACACACACACACACACACACACACACACACACACACACTTCATTTGCTCACACACACACACACTCACAGGACTCGACACACACACACACACACACACACACACACACACACACACACACACACACACACACACACACACACACACACACACACACACACACACACACACACACACACTCACAGGACTCGACACACACACACACACACACACACACACACACACACACACACACACACACACACACACACACACACACACACACACACACACACACTTCATTTGCTCACACACACATAACATGCACACACATTTATACTAACTCTACACAAACGCACACACACTCCTCACATGCAATCATTATATACTATTAATTCGGAAAGTATTCAGACCCCTTGACTTTCTCCACGTTTTGTTACGTTACAGCCATATTCTAAAATTGATTAAATCGTTTTTTCCCCTCATCAATCTAATGAAAATACCACATAATGACGACGCAACATTTCACATTTACATAAGTATTCAGACACTTTGCTTGGCATGCCTGTATTTGTGGCGTTTCTCCCATTCTTCTCTGCAGATCCTCTCTAGCTCTATCAGGTTGGATGGGGAGCCTCGCTGCATAGCTATTTTCAGGTCTCTCCAGAGATGTTTGATCCGGTTCAAGTCCGAGCTCTGTCGGTACCACTCAAGGACATTCAGAGACTTGTCCCAAAGCCACTCCTTCCTTGTCTTGGCTGTGTGCTTAGGGTCGTTGTCCTGCTGGAAAGGGAACCTTCGCCCCAGTCTGAGGTCCTGAGTGCTCTAGAGCAGGTTTTCATCAATAATCTCTCTATACTTTGTTCCGTTCATCTTTTCCTCGATCCTGATTAGTCTCCCAGTCTCTGTCGCTGAAAAACATCCCAGCAGCATGATGCTGCCACCACCACGCTTCACCGTAGGGATGGCGCCAGGTTTCCTCCAGATGTGACACTTGGCATTCAGGCCAAAGAGTTCAATCTTGGTTTCATCAGACCAGAGAATCTTGTTTTGTTACGTTACAGCAATATTCTAAAATTGATTAAATCGTTTTTTCCCCTCATCAATCTAATGAAAATACCACATAATGACGACGCAACATTTCACATTTACATAAGTATTCAGACACTTTGCTTGGCATGCCTGTATTTGTGGCGTTTCTCCCATTCTTCTCTGCAGATCCTCTCTAGCTCTGTTACGGTTCAAGTCCGAGCTCTGTCTGGACCACTCACTCCAAGCGGGCTGTCATGTGCCTTTTAATAAGGAGTTGCTTCCGTCTGGCCACTCTACCATAAAGGCCTGATTGGTGGAGTGCTGCGGAGATGGTTGTCCTTCTGAGATTCTCCCATCTCCACAAAGGAACTCTCAAGTTCTGTCAGTGACCAAGACCATCAGGTTCTTGGTCACCTCCCTGACCAAGGCCCTTCTCCACCGGTTGCTCAGTTTGGCCGGGTGGCCAGCTCAGGAAGAGTCTTGGTGGTTCCTGACTTCTTCCATTTAATAATGATGGAGGCCTCTGTCTTCTTGGGGACCTTCAATGCTGCAGACATTTTTTGGCACCCTTCTCCAAATCTGTGCCTCGACACAATCCTGTCTCGGAGTTCTACAGAAAATTCCTTCGACCTCATGGTTTTGTTTCTGCTCTGACATGCACTGTCAACTGTGGGACCTTTATGTAGACAGGTATGTGCCTTTTCAAATCATGTCCAATCAATTGAATTTACCACAGGTGGACTCCAATCAAGTTGTAGAAACATCTCAAGGATGATCAATGGAAACAGGAAAACGGATGCACCTGAGCTCAATTTCGATTCTCATAGCAAAGGGTCTGAGTACTTATGTAACTAAGGTATTTCAGCTTTTAATTTTAATACATCTGCAAAAATTTCTAAAAACCTGTTTTCACTTTGTCATTATGGGGTATTGTGTGTAGATTGATGAGGAACATTTTTTATTTCATCAATCTTAGAATAAGGCTGAAGTGTAACAAAATGTGGAAAAAGTCAAGGGGCCTGAATACTTTCCGAAAGTACTGTACGCTGTTGCTACTCTGGTAATTATATATCCTGATGCCAAGTCACCTGACCCCTATACATATCTACCTCCATCACTCCAGTATCCCTGCACATTGTTAATATGGTACTGACCCTGTATATAGTCACCTGACCCCTATACATATCTACCTCCATCACTCCAGTATCCCTGTACATTGTTAATATGGTACTGACCCTGTATATAGTCACCTTACCCTTATACATATCTACCTCCATCACTCCAGTATCCCTGTACATTGTTAATATGGTACTGACCCTGTATATAGTCACCTGACCCCTATACATATCTACCTCCATCACTCCAGTATCCCTGCACATTGTTAATATGGTACTGACCCTGTATATAGTCACCTGACCCCTATACATATCTACCTCCATCACTCCAGTATCCCTGCACATTGTTAATATGGTACTGACCCTGTATATAGTCACCTGACCCTTATACATATCTACCTCCATCACTCCAGTATCCCTGCACATTGTTAATATGGTACTGACCCTGTATATAGTCACCTTACCCTTATACATATCTACCTCCATCACTCCAGTATCCCTGCACATTGTTAATATGGTACTGACCCTGTATATAGTCACCTTACCCCTATACATATCTACCTCCATCACTCCAGTATCCCTGTACATTGTTAATATGGTACTGACCCTGTATATAGTCACCTTACCCTTATACATATCTACCTCCATCACTCCAGTATCCCTGCACATTGTTAATATGGTACTGACCCTGTATATAGTCACCTTACCGCTATACATATCTACCTCCATCACTCCAGTATCCCTGCACATTGTTAATATGGTACTGACCCTGTATATAGTCACCTTACCCCTATACATATCTACCTCCATCACTCCAGTATCCCTGCACATTGTTAATATGGTACTGACCCTGTATATAGTCACCTTACCCTTATACATATCTACCTCCATCACTCCAGTATCCCTGTACATTGTTAATATGGTACTGACCCTGTATATAGTCACCTTACCCTTATACATATCTACCTCCATCACTCCAGTATCCCTGTACATTGTTAATATGGTACTGACCCTGTATATAGTCACCTTACCCTTATACATATCTACCTCCATCACTCCAGTATCCCTGCACATTGTTAATATGGTACTGACCCTGTATATAGTCACCTTACCGCTATACATATCTACCTCCATCACTCCAGTATCCCTGCACATTGTTAATATGGTACTGACCCTGTATATAGTCACCTTACCGCTATACATATCTACCTCCATCACTCCAGTATCCCTGCACATTGTTAATATGGTACTGACCCTGTATATAGTCACCTGACCCTTATACATATCTACCTCCATCACTCCAGTATCCCTGTACATTGTTAATATGGTACTGACCCTGTATATAGTCACCTGACCCTTATACATATCTACCTCCATCACTCCAGTATCCCTGCACATTGTTAATATGGTACTGACCCTGTATATAGTCACCTTACCCTTATACATATCTACCTCCATCACTCCAGTATCCCTGTACATTGTTAATATGGTACTGACCCTGTATATAGTCACCTTACCCTTATACATATCTACCTCCATCACTCCAGTATCCCTGTACATTGTTAATATGGTACTGACCCTGTATATAGTCACCTTACCCTTATACATATCTACCTCCATCACTCCAGTATCCCTGCACATTGTTAATATGGTACTGACCCTGTATATAGTCACCTGACCCCTATACATATCTACCTCCATCACTCCAGTATCCCTGCACATTGTTAATATGGTACTGACCCTGTATATAGTCACCTTACCCTTATACATATCTACCTCCATCACTCCAGTATCCCTGTACATTGTTAATGTGGTACTGACCCTGTATATAGTCACCTTACCCTTATACATATCTACCTCCATCACTCCAGTATCCCTGCACATTGTTAATATGGTACTGACCCTGTATATAGTCACCTTACCCTTATACATATCTACCTCCATCACTCCAGTATCCCTGCACATTGTTAATATGGTACTGACCCTGTATATAGTCACCTTACCCTTATACATATCTACCTCCATCACTCCAGTATCCCTGCACATTGTTAATATGGTACTGACCCTGTATATAGTCACCTTACCGCTATACATATCTACCTCCATCACTCCAGTATCCCTGCACATTGTTAATATGGTACTGACCCTGTATATAGTCACCTTACCCCTATACATATCTACCTCCATCACTCCAGTATCCCTGTACATTGTTAATATGGTACTGACCCTATATATAGTCAACTTACCCCTATACATATCTACCTCCATCACTCCAGTATCCCTGCACATTGTTAATATGGTACTGACCCTGTATATAGTCACCTTACCCCTATACATATCTACCTCCATCACTCCAGTATCCCTGTACATTGTTAATATGGTACTGACCCTGTATATAGTCACCTTACCCTTATACATATCTACCTCCATCACTCCAGTATCCCTGCACATTGTTAATATGGTACTGACCCTGTATATAGTCACCTGACCCTTATACATATCTACCTCCATCACTCCAGTATCCCTGCACATTGTTAATATGGTACTGACCCTGTATATAGTCACCTGACCCTTATACATATCTACCTCCATCACTCCAGTATCCCTGCACATTGTTAATATGGTACTGACCCTGTATATAGTCACCTTACCCTTATACATATCTACCTCCATCACTCCAGTATCCCTGTACATTGTTAATATGGTACTGACCCTGTATATAGTCACCTTACCCTTATACATATCTACCTCCATCACTCCAGTATCCCTGTACATTGTTAATATGGTACTGACCCTGTATATAGTCACCTTACCCTTATACATATCTACCTCCATCACTCCAGTATCCCTGTACATTGTTAATATGGTACTGACCCTATATATAGTCAACTTACCCCTATACATATCTACCTCCATCACTCCAGTATCCCTGCACATTGTTAATATGGTACTGACCCTGTATATAGTCACCTTACCCTTATACATATCTACCTCCATCACTCCAGTATCCCTGCACATTGTTAATATGGTACTGACCCTGTATATAGTCACCTTACCCTTATACATATCTACCTCCATCACTCCAGTATCCCTGCACATTGTTAATATGGTACTGACCCTGTATATAGTCACCTTACCCTTATACATATCTACCTCCATCACTCCAGTATCCCTGTACATTGTTAATATGGTACTGACCCTGTATATAGTCACCTTACCCTTATACATATCTACCTCCATCACTCCAGTATCCCTGCACATTGTTAATATGGTACTGACCCTGTATATAGTCACCTTACCCTTATACATATCTACCTCCATCACTCCAGTATCCCTGTACATTGTTAATATGGTACTGACCCTGTATATAGTCACCTTACCCTTATACATATCTACCTCCATCACTCCAGTATCCCTGCACATTGTTAATATGGTACTGACCCTGTATATAGTCACCTTACCCTTATACATATCTACCTCCATCACTCCAGTATCCCTGCACATTGTTAATATGGTACTGACCCTGTATATAGTCACCTTACCGCTATACATATCTACCTCCATCACTCCAGTATCCCTGTACATTGTTAATATGGTACTGACCCTGTATATAGTCACCTTACCCCTATACATATCTACCTCCATCACTCCAGTATCCCTGTACATTGTTAATATGGTACTGACCCTGTATATAGTCACCTTACCGCTATACATATCTACCTCCATCACTCCAGTATCCCTGCACATTGTTAATATGGTACTGACCCTGTATATAGTCACCTTACCCCTATACATATCTACCTCCATCACTCCAGTATCCCTGTACATTGTTAATATGGTACTGACCCTATATATAGTCAACTTACCCCTATACATATCTACCTCCATCACTCCAGTATCCCTGCACATTGTTAATATGGTACTGACCCTGTATATAGTCAACTTACCCCTATACATATCTACCTCCATCACTCCAGTATCCCTGTACATTGTAAATGTGGTATTGGAATTTACCATGTATATTGCTTACTTCCTTCTCATGTTCTTCTTAATTATATATTTTTTTAAATGTCATGTGTTTTTGTTCCACATTGTTATTTTTAATACGACATTGACATTGATTACTGCATTGTTTGGGTTTAGAGCTTGCAATGTGACATTGTGCAATGTGACATTAAAACTTAACTTGAAAGTGTAACAGATTTTTATTTTAGTTTCAAAGCTAGCAACAGCAGGTACACAGATATGATGGCACGGGCCTTTGAGATTATATCTTGTATTGATGTTTACGGACTGTTAGTAAGAACGTGTCAAGAAAGGACACGTGAAAACGTAGAAAAGAATGGTGAAATATGTTATGATTTATGCTGTTTCTGTCCTACGATAGTTGTTTGAACTTATATTGAAATCTGCATAAGGTGCCACTGTTCGCCCCAGCACATGTATTATTGTTTTTTGTCTTGTTGATGAAGGGGAGCAGCATTGTAAATAAATAATAATTGCAGTACATACTCATAATGCTGTTGTATCACATGTGCAATAACGACCAATGATTACAGAGGGGGGGAAAAAAGTGTTGGTTGTTTGAAGTAGCTTTTTTGTTGTTGTAATATCGTAAACAGACGTGGCAATGTCACCAAATACGGATTGCAGCTTTCAGAGCCAGGCAGTGGTTGAGTGAAAGTGAATTTGTCTGGGGAGTGCACCAAAGAGTGGGCCCCCCCCCCATTCAACACTAATTGCAGATGTCACAATGCCAGTCTTTCACACAATAAGAAAATGAAGTATGTTGAAAGGATAAAGAGGGCCTCAAATAGAACACTTCCTTCAATGCTCTCAAAGCTCTGAGCTGTAGTCAATGAACAGCATTCTCACATAGGTTTTCCTTTTGTCCAGGTGGGAAAGAGCAGTGTGGAGTGCGATTGAGAATGTGTCATCTGTGGCTCTGTTGGGGCGGTGTGCGAATTGGAGTGGGTCTAGGGTTTCCGGGATGATGGTGTTGATGTGAGCCATGACCAGCCTTTCAATGCACTTCATAGCTACCGACGAGTGCTACGGGGCGGTAGTCATTTAGGCAGGTTACCTTCGCTTTCTTGGGCACAGGGACTATGGTGGTCTGCTTGAAACATATAGGTATTACAGACTCGGTTGAGAAGAGATTGAACATGTCTGTGAAAACACTTGCCAGTTGGTCCATGCATGCTCTGAGTACACGTCCTGGTAATCTGTCTGGCCCTGAGGCCTTGTGAATGTTTACCTGTTTAAAGGGCTTGCTCACATCGGCTACGGAGAGCGTGATCACACAGTCGTCCGGAACAGCTGGTGCTCTCATGCATGCTTCAGTGATGCTTGCCTCAAAGCAAGCATAAAAGGCATTTAGCCAGTCTGGTAGGCACGCGTCACTGGGCAGCTCGTGGATGGGTTTCCCTTTGTAGTCCGTAATAGTTTTCAAGCCCTGCCACATCCGACGAGCATCAGAGCCGGTGTAGTAGCATTCAGTCTTAATCCAGTATTGACGCTTTGCTTGTTTGATGGTTCGTCTGAGAGCATAGCGAGATTTCTTATAAGCGTCCGGATTAGTGTCCCGCTCCTTGAAAGCGGCAGCTCTAGCCTTTAGCTCGGTGCGGGTGTTGCCTGTAATACATGGCTTCTGGTTGGGATATGTACGTACGGTCACTGTGGGGACGACATCGTCGATGCGCTTATTGATGAAGCCGGCAACTGAGGTGGTATACTCCTCAATGCCATTGGATGAATCCCGGAACATATTCCAGTCTGTGCTAGCAAAAGAGTCCTGTAGCGTAGCATCCGTGTCACCTGACCAGTTCCGTATTGAGCAAGTCATTGGTACTTCCTGCTTTAGTTTTTGCTTGTAAGCAGGAATCAGAAGGATAGAATTATGGTCATATTTGTCAATTGGAGGGTGAGGGGAGAGCTTTGTATGCGTCTCTGTGTGTAGAGAAAAGGTGGTCTAGAGTTTTTTTTCCGCTCTGGTTGCACATGTGACATGCTGGTAGAAATTAGGTAAAATGGATTTCAATTTTCCTGCATTACCTTCTTAGGGCTGCAATCCCGTTAACGGGATCGATATGACAACAGCCAGTGAAAGTGCAGGGCGCCAAATTCAAACAACAGAAATCTCATAATTAAAACTCCTCAAGCATACAAGTATTTCACACCATTTTAAAGATACACTTCTTGTTAATCCCACCACAGTGTCCGATTTCAAAAAGGCTTTACAGCGAAAGCACCACAAACTATTATGTTAGGTCACCGCAAAATCACAGAAAAACACAGCCATTTTTCCAGCCAAAGACAGGAGTCACAAAAAGCAGAAATATAGATAAAATGAATCACTAACCTTTGATGATCTTCATCAGATAACACTCATAGGACTTCATGTTGCACAATACATATATGTTTGGTTCGATAAAGTTCATATTTATATCCAAAAACCTCAGTTTACATTGGCGCCATGTACAGAAATGCCTCCAAAATATCCGGAGAAATTGCAGCCACATCAAATAACAGAAATACTCATCATAAACTTTGATGAAAGATACATGTTTTACATAGAACTAAATATACACTTGTTCTTAATGCAAGCGCTGTGTCAGATTTCAAAAAAGCTTACGGCAAAAGCACAATATTCAATCATCTGAGAACAGCGTTCAGCCACTAAAGGAAGCCATACAGTTACCCGCCAAATTGTGTAGTCAACAAAACTCATAAATAGCATTATAAATCTTCACTTACCTTTGCTGATCTTTGTTGGAATGTACTCCCAGGACTCCCACTTCCACAAGAAATTTTATTTTTGTTCAGTAATGTCCATCATTTATGTCCAAATAGCTATTTTTGTTAGCGTGTTTGGTAAACAAATCCAAAGTCAGGAAGCGCGTTCACAAAAAAGCAGACGAAATGTCAAAAAGTTCCGTAACAGTCAGTAGAAACATGTCAAACAATGTATTGAATCAATCTTTAGGAGGTTTTTAACATAAATCTTCAATAATGTTCCAACTGGAGAATTCCATTGTTTTCAGAAGTGCGATGGAACAGAGCTCTCTCTCATGTGAACGAGCATGGTCAGAGCATGGTCAGCTCATGATAGACCTTGCTCATTCCCGTCTCCTTTGGCCCCACTTCACAGTAGAAGCATCAGACAAGGTTCTACAGACTGTTGACATCTAGTGAAAGCCGTAGGAAGTGCAAACTGACCCATATTCCACTGTGTATTCGATAGGCGATGAGTTGAAAACCTACAAACCTCAGATTTCCCACTTCCTGGTTGGATTTCTTTCTCAGGTCTTTGCCTGCCATATGAGTTCTGTTATACTCACAGACATCATTCAAACAGTTTTAGAAACTTCAGAGTGTTTTCTATCCAATACTACTAATAATATGCATATATTAGCAACCGGGACTGAGGAGCAGGCAGCTGGGCACCTCTGGGCACCTCTGGGCACCTTTTCATCCAAGCTACTCAATATTGCCCCTGCAGCCATAAGAAGTTTTAAAGTCCCTGCCCACTAAGAGCGTCGCTTCTGGATGAGCATTTTCTTGTTTGCTTATGGCTTTATACAACTCGTTGAGTGCGGTCTTAGTGCCAGCATCGGTTTGTGTTGGTAAATAGATGGCTACGAAAACTATAGATGACAACTCTCTTGGTAGATAGTGTGGTCTACAGCTTATCATGAGGTACTCTACCTCAGGTGAGCAATACCTTGAGACTTCTTTAATATTAGACATCGTGCACCACCTGTTATTGACAAACAGACACATATAAACTATGTAAATAATACAAATTATTTGATTTATGTAAATTCCATGAATACTCTAAATGTCTATTTTGAGTTCACCTCTCATTTTAACAGTTAGCAGTTCTGTCCTGCCGATGCACGGAAAACCCAGCCAACTGTATATAATATACGTGCCATCATTTAGCCACGACTCTGTGAAACAAAACATATTACAGTTTTTAATGTCCTGATGGTACTGTAAGGTTAGCCACGAACGGAGCTCATCCGGTTTATTCTCCAGTGATTGCACGTTGGCCAATAGAACGGATGGTAGAGGCGGGTTACCCACTCGCCGACGAATTCTTACAAGGCACCCTGATCTAGGCCCCGGGTACCTCAGTATTTTCTTCAGTATACCCTTCGCTTCGGACTCATTAAATAAATACTCTTTGCACAGTTTGAGGTGAGTAATTGCTGTTCTGATATCCAGAAGGTCTTTTCGGTCATAAGAGACAGAAGCAGTAACACTATGTACAAAATAAGTTACAAACAATGCGAAAAAACACACAAAATATCACAGTTGGTTAGGAGCACTTAAAATGGCAGCCATCCCCTCAGGCGCCATTTTCCAAAGGGAAAAACAGTGTTGGTTGTTTGAAGTAGTTTCTTTGTTGTTGTAATATCGCAAACGGACGTGGCAATGTCACCAAATACGGATTGCAGATTTCAGAGCCAGGCAGTGGTTGAGTGAATTTGTCTGCGAGTGTGCCAAAAAGTGGGTTCCCCCATTCAACACTAATTGCAGATGTCACAATGCCAGTCATTCACACAATAAGAAAATTAAGTATGTTGAAAGGATAAAGAGGTCCTCAAATAGAAAACTTCCTTCAATGCTCTGAAAGCTCTTTCATCCTCAGTGGATTGATTTCACTGTCAATCTTAGTGTTGTTTCCTTCCCTGACATGAAGTTCTTCCCACCTAATTCTCCTGAGGAGCTCAGCCAATGGCATGACAACATTATGGTCTATACGTTTGATCTATTGCTGTGTTTCACTTAGTGAATATAGACGTTCATTCAGTAGTCTGCATTTTTTTATTTCGTTTCCTTTTCCTTATTTTCATATGATCTTGATACAGTCTAGAGTGTCATTGTTGCACACTTCAATGCTTTGCTGAATAAAACAACAAACCAACGAAGACACAATGGCTAATTCTCTGGTTCCATCGGCCCGTCAACCTGATAATAAGATGCTGATTTATTGAAATGGGAAAGTGAAACTGTGAAATACCAAAAAGGATCTGATGAGGGGGAAAATGACGGTTAAACCCTCTTGACCTTTCTGCCTGAGCCATTACGCCTGGACTGGCAGCACCTGCTTTGTAATTAAGGTGCAAATTTGACTGCTCTCCCCCCTTCACCATCCCCCGCTTCTCCACTCTGGGTCCAACATTCACTGCCTTCTCTGTCTCGTTTTCCCTTTCCCCTCACTTTCTCTCAATTAGGCGGTAGCCTCTAATGTAGATTCTCATTACTGAAAGCAAATTGGTTTTAAATTCCGAGTCCATCAAAGGCTAAGTAATCTAGGAGTCTATACATGAACGGCTTAGCTGTCGCGGCGTCATCCTCCTCCGTCTCATTTTGCTCGGCACCGCATGCAGCAGCTCACGTGTTTTTTTTTCTCCGTAAGAAAAAAGAACAAGGGGAACTAGTCTCAAAGTGCTCTGTTTTATGCTGACCAAAAGAACTCGACTTTGATAATATGCTTAGTTGGGTCAATATTTAAGTTAAAAGCAATATAAGATTAATATATCGCCTATTTCACCCACCATTCACAACACAGTTTGTTGGAGCCACATTTCTCAGCTCGCCTTCCTTCTCGGGTATATTATGCATGCTGATGAGTTGAGAATATATTTTGGAAGGGGGGGAAGAGAGAATGGGGAACTTGGAGGGGATTTGCTTTTCATGTTGCTCAATCACAAGCCCGCCGACTCCTAAGAACCAAAGGCTGCCCTCGAAAGACACAATAGTAATCCATTCCCAATGAGAACGTCAGTGTTTGCCAGCTCTCCTGTTGCTGCTGCAGCACACAGATTCCACAGATACATCTTGCAACACTCCCTTGACTCTCTTGGCTCTAGACAATGAACGCCAAGCCGTACTTTTACGATCAACGCCAAGCCGTACTTTTACGATCAACGCCAAGCCGTACTTTTACGATCAACGCCAAGCCGTACTTTTACGATCAACGCCAAGCCGTACTTTTACGATCAACGCCAAGCCGTACTTCTACAATGAACGCCAAGCCGTACTTCTACAATGAACGCCAAGCCGTACTTCTACAATGAACGCCAATCCGTACTTCTACAATGAACGCCAAGCCGTACTTCTACAATGAACGCCAAGCCGTATTTCTACAATGAACGCCAAGCCGTACTTCTACAATGAACGCCAAGCCGTACTTCTACAATGAACGCCAATCCGTACTTCTACAATGAACGCCAAGCCGTACTTCTACAATGAACGCCAAGCCGTACTTCTACAATGAACGCCAAGCCGTACTTCTACAATGAACGCCAAGCCGTACTTCTACAATGAACGCCAAGCCGTACTTCTACAATGAACGCCAAGCCGTACTTCTACAATGAACGCCAATCCGTACTTCTACATGTGCATTGCTTGTTGTATGGGGTTTTAGGTTGGGTTTCTGTTCAGCACTTTGTGACATCAGCTGAAGTAAGAAGGGCTTTATAAATACATTTGATTGATTGATTGAGGCGAGAGAAGACCGACAGACATTCTTTCGCTTCAAAGGTTTTAAAACTAAAGATTTCAGTTAGATTTTATTTAGGATCCCCATTAGCGATGGCTAGTCTTACTGGAGTCTGACACTTAACGAAAAACACATTACAGACAAAAAATACATAACAATTTACCTATCAAATAAATACAATAAAAACGATATCTAAAGTCACAAAAATGTACACAACAATACAACCAAATAATAATAATTGTGTATGTGTGTGTGTGTGTGTGTGCATCGATCGGTTACACATACATGTCAGTATACACACACAAGAACTTTCATTGCTAAATGTCTGTTATGATGTCTACAATAGCACAACACTCAAAACTGGAGAGTGACAGGTGAGCTAAGCTGCATTTCTCTGTCGTATATATGCATTGTGTAGAGAGGACCTACTTGAGCTCCCTGAGCATGGCGATTGTCTGCTGGGGTTGCTACAGAGAGGAGAAATAGGTAAATCAGGCTGCTGGGGTCGCTACAGAGAGGAGAAATAGGTAAATCGGGCTGCTGGGGTCGCTACAGAGAGGAGAAATAGGTAAATCAGGCTGCTGGGGTCGCTACAGAGAGGATAAATAGGTAAATCAGGCTGCTGGGGTCGCTACAGAGAGGAGAAATAGGTAAATCAGGCTGCTGGGGTTGCTACAGAGAGGAGAAATAGGTAAATCGGGCTGCTGGGGTTGCTACAGAGAGGAAAAATAGGTAAATCGGGCTGCTGGGGTTGCTACAGAGAGGAGAACGAGGTCAAAGAGGGGTGAAGAAGAGATTGAAGTGGAGGTTCGGTGAACTACACTGACATGATTGCATAAAATGAAATGGTTCGTACAAGTGACATGAGCAATTTAACTTTAATGAGGCCCTGACTTTCTAACCCAAGATGCAGGGTTGGCCCTGGGCATAAGCTACGTAGGCGGTTACTTAGAGTCCCTGGCCACTAGGGGGCCCCCAACAAAAATAATATGGAACTCAGTCATGGTCTCAATTTACTGTTAAGAGTTAGAATAGTAGTATACACAAGGTGTAATTTCTAAGTTTGTTTGTGCATTAGCAGTTTTGCTCTTGTTGTTTCACTGTGTGACAGTCACTCAATCAGCCATGTCAGATAACATATTTTAGATTGGTTGAATTACCGACTGGGCACAAAGGGCAGGGGCCCTGACCTCCAGGAGGCTCCCATTTTATTGTATTAGATATTATATTAACATGGTATTAGTCACACATTTTCTCTACGCCTTGGGCTGGGGTGATTTCAACGCAAACTTCTACAGATGCACAATCGAGAGCATCCTGTCGGGCTGTATCACCGCCTGGTACGGCAACTGCACCGCCCAGAACCGCAAGGCTCTCCAGAGGGTAGTGAGGTCTGCACAACGCATCACCGGGGGGCAAACTACCTGCCCTCCAGGACACCTACACCACCCGATGTCATAGGAAGGTCAAAAGGATCATCAAGGACATCAACCACCCGAGCCTACTGCCTGTTCACACCGCTATCATCCAGAAGGTGAGGTCGGTACAGGTGCATTAAAGCTGGGACAGAGAGACTGAAAAACAGCTTTTGTCTCAAGGCCATCAGACTGTTAAATAGCCATCACTAGCCGACTACCACCCGGTTACTCAACCCTGCACCTTATGCTTCGAACACACCGACAGCGTCATTGCATTTTGGTACACCAATACATTCATTTCCCAATGGAACGCAGCATTGCGTTGCAGAGGCAGTTGCAGTGCGTTCTGTGGTGCATATGTTGGATGTATCTAACATATGCATCAAACTGTATGCACAGATGGCTTGACAGAAATGGTAGCAGCAGTTGAATGTTGAACTTTTGTTCCATACATATCCAGATGATGCTGCATACTATTTTGAGCAGTGACGCTGTCTGTGTGTTCGAAGCGTTAGAGGCTGCTGCCCTATGTACATAGACATGGAATCACTGGTCACTTTAATAATGGAACACTAGTCACTTTAATAGTGTTTACATACTGTTTTTCTCATTTCATTATGTACAGTGCCTTCGGAAATTATTCAGACCCTTTGACTTTTTCCACATTTTGTTACGTTACAGCCTTATTCTAAAATGGATTAAATGAATACAAATTCTCAGCAATCTACACACAATACCCCATAATGACATCACAATACCCCACTTAACCAGTATTAACCAGTATGGCTACCACAGCATTCTGCAGCGATACCCCATCCCATCTGGTTTGCGCTTAGTGGGACTATCATTTGTTTTCAACAGGACAATGACCCAACACACCTCCAGGCTGTGTAAAGGCTATTTGACCAAGAAGGAGAGTGATGGATCAGACGACCTGGCCTCCACAATCACCCGACCTCAACCCAATTGAGATGGTTTGGGATGAGTTGGACGTCAGAGAGAAGGAAAAGAAGCCAACAAGTGCTCAGCATATGTGGGAACTCATTCAAGACTGTTGGAAAAGCATTCCAGGTTAAACTGGTTGGAAGTATGCCAAGAGTGTGCAAAGCTGTCATCAACGCAAAGGGTGGCTACTTTGAAGAATCTCAAATATAAAATACATGTTGATTTATGTCACACTTTTTTGGTTACTACATTATTCCATGTGTTATTTCATAGTTTTGATGTATTCACTATTATTCTAAATAGTAGAAAATAGTAAAAATAAAGAAAAACCCTTGAATGAGTAGGTGTGTCCAAACTTTGAGGTTGAGTTTGAGTTAATTTTATTTTTACAGGGACAGTGCACATTAATCAACGTTTCAGTAAAAGTGTCGGTTTAAACCAACCGGCTAATTTTTCAACCGCAGTCCCTGGGCAGGTGTCACGATCGTCAAAGGTAGAGAGTGAGGACCAAAACGCAGCATGTGGAAAATAAGCCATCTTTTATTTCTCTACGAAGATGAACATGAACCGAAATACTTTAACAAACTAACAAAATAACAAAACTGACGAACGTGAAGCTAAGAAGGAACTAGTGCATACATGCAACATAGAACATCGACAATCACCCACAAACAGTGAGAAACAACCTCCCTATGTATGTCTCTCAGAGGAAAACTATACAAGGTCCATGAGAGCCATACAAGATCAATTAACCCTTTAACCCAACATAGAAACACAACACATAGAAATGCCCACCCAGCTCACGCCCTGACCAATAAACACATACAAAACAAGAGAAAACAGGTCAGGAACGTGACATAACCCCTCCCCCTTAAGGTGCGAACGCCGGGCGCACCAGCACAAAGTCTAGGGGAGGGTCTGTGTGGGCATCTGACCACGGTGGTGGCTCAGGCTCCGGACGCTGTCCCCACACCACCATAGTCACTCCCCGCTTCTGTATCCCCCTCCCAATGACCACCCTCCAACTAAACCCACCTAAATGAAAGGGCAGCACCGGGATAAGAGCCAGCACCGGGATAAGGGGCAGCTCCGGGCTGGACGGACTCTGGCAGGTCCTGGCTGGACGGACTCTGGCAGCTCCTGGCTGGACGGACTCTGGCAGCTCCTGGCTGGACGGACTCTGGCAGCTCCTGGCTGGACGGACTCTGGCAGCTCCTGGCTGGACGGACTCTGGCAGCTCCTGGCTGGACGGACTCTGGCAGCTCCTGGCTGGACGGACTCTGGCAGCTCCTGGCTGGACGGACTCTGGCAGCTCCTGGCTGGACGGACTCTGGCAGCTCCTGGCTGGACGGACTCTGGCAGCTCCTGGCTGGACGGACTCTGGCAGGTCCTGGCTGGACGGACTCTGGCAGGTCCTGGCTGGACGGACTCTGGCAGGTCCTGGCTGGACGGACTCTGGCAGGTCCTGGCTGGACGGACTCTGGCAGGTCCTGGCTGGACGGACTCTGGCAGGTCCTGGCTGGACCGGCTCTGGCAGGTCCTGGCTGGACGGCTCTGGCAGGTCCTGGCTGGACGGCTCTGGCAGGTCCTGGCTGGACGGCTCTGGCAGGTCCTGGCTGGACGGCTCTGGCAGGTCCTGGCTGGACGGCTCTGGCAGGCTCATGGCAGACGGGCACACCTGTAGGAAGGAGACGGAGAGACAGCCTGGTGCGTGGTATAGGCTCTGGCTGCGCTGGAGAGGAGGAAAGCTCTGACAGCGCTGGACAGGTGGGAGCAGCTGGAGAGAGAACCCGGAGAGACAGCCGGGTACGGGGGGCTGCCACCGGAGGACTGGTACATGGAGGTGGCACCGGGTAGACCGGACCGTGAAGGAGGACACGTGCTCTTGAGCACCGAGCCTGCCCAACCTTACCAGGTTGAATGGTGCCCGTAGCCCTGCCAGTGCGGCGAGGTGGAATAGCCCGCACTGGGCTATGCTGGCGAACCGGGGACACCATTCGTAAGGCTGGTGCCATGGATGCCGGCCCGAGGAGACGCACTGGTGGCCAGATGCGTTGGGCCGGCTTCATGACATCCGTCTCGATGCCCAACTTAGCCCTACCAGTGCGGCGAGGTGGAATAGCTCGCACTGGGCTAAGCACGCGTACTGGGAACACCGTGCGCTTTACCGCATAACACGGTGTCTGACCAGTACGACACCCTCTCACTCCACGGTAAGCACGGGGAGTTGGCTCAGGTATCCTACCCGGCTTTGCCACACTCCTCGTGTGCCCCCCAAGAAATTTTTGGGTCTGACTCTCGGGCTCCCAACCGCGTCGCCGCACTGCCTCCTCATACCAGCGCCTCTCTGCCTTCGCTGCTTCCAACTCAACCTTGGGACGGCGATATTCCCCTGGCTGAACCCAGGGTCCTTTACCGTCCAGGATCTCCTCCCAAGTCCAGGAGTCCTGGGTTTTCTCCCACTGCTGTCGCTGCCCTTTTCCTTGCTGCTTGATCCTAGTTTGGTGGGTGATTCTGTCACGATCGTCAAAGGTAGAGAGTGAGGACCAAAACGCAGCATGTGGAAAATAAGCCATCTTCTTTTACTTCTCTACGAAGATGAACATGAACCGAAATACTTTAACAAACTAACAAAATAACAAAACTGACGACCGTGAAGCTAAGAATGAACTAGTGCATACATGCAACATAGAACATCGACATAGACACAGCGACAATCACCCACAAACAAACAGTGAGAAACAACCTCCCTATGTATGTCTCTCAATCAGAGGAAAACGAAAACACCTGTCTCTGATTGAGAGCCATACAAGGTCAATTAACCCTTTAACCCAACATAGAAACACAACACATAGAAATGCCCACCCAGCTCACGCCCTGACCAATAAACACATACAAAACAAGAGAAAACAGGTCAGGAACGTGACAGCAGGTTATTAAAAACAATTATAATACCGACAATCAATGAGGAGTGAGCACACACAGAACATCATTGGACAAGCAATGACATAGCATGCAGACAGGGCAATATAGCACAAAAAGCAACCAAACAAAATCCATAAAAGCAACAAAGCGTTTCCACACCTCACAACGTACAGACAACATGGAAAGCGGCAATACACAGCTAGGGATTATGTTCACAAATCTGATCGACCTTTAGCTACGTCTTCATGTTTTTTGTGAAAGTGTGATATGTGGTGCAGTTCTGTGTGTCTGATGGCAGTGTATTCCAGACATGGGAAGCTCTCACAGAGAAAGCGGATTGACTAAAAGTGCTTTTCCTTAATTAAGGGAACTATACAGTCACCTCTCATGCCAGACCTTGTGGATCTGCTGCCATATGTTTGGGTTTTCTGTTTAACAAAAGTAGTGATGGGAGAGGAAGCCAGGCCATTTAGGATCTTGAATACAAGACATGCGTCGGTGTAGTGCACAAGAATTTCCCAACTCAGGAGCTCATGCTTTCTGAGGATGTAACAGTGATGATGGCTATTGGGCTTCCTATCAAGCACTTTGAGCCTGTTTGTAGACAGACTGAATGGGTTTTAACATTGTACAGCAAGCCCAACTAGTCAAGCAGTATGTTAGGTGGAGGAGTTTTATAGATTTGAAATACAGTTTTGCTACTTCTGTAGTCAAACAATTTCGTATAAATCGGAAATTAGCTAGGTTGAATTTGGTTATTTGAATTACCTTTTTCACCTGCTTTATAAAAGAGAGGTTGGAATCAAGTATGATGCCAAGGTACTTAAAATCAGATACCACCTGGAGCTTCTCCCCTGACACACAGCTATCTGGCTCAGTAGCATCAGACACCACCTGGAGTTTCTCCCCTGAAACACAGACATCTGGCTCAGTAATATCTGTTGCCCTCTTTGTGAAGAACATGCAGACAGTTTTTTTCACATTGAGATGTAAACATGAGTCACTGAGCCACTTTGTAACCTGGACCATTACAGTAGTGAGTTCTTGTGCAGCTTGTTGTTTGCTCTTTGCATGCACATATATCACTGTATCATCCGCATACATTTGAACTTCAGACCCAGTACAGACAGAAGGCAGATCATTAATGTACAGGCTGAACAGGAGGGGCCCCAGTATTGACCCTTGGGGCACGCCCACATCATAGCTAAGAGTGGGCGACAGCTCATTGCTCACTCTGACACACTGAGTTCTGCCTTCAAGGTATGATTTCATCCATCTCAAGGCATCGGGGGGAAAAGTTGATCTTGGACAATTTTGTGATGAGAACCTCATGGTTAACAGTATCAAAAGCCTTCCTTAGGTCCAGAAACACAGCCCCAACAACGCCCCCTTTGTCCATCTTGGACTTCACATTTTCCAGATGAAAGCAGTTGGCTGTTTCTGTGGAGTGTTTCGTTTTGAAGCCAAACTGCATGGAGTGTAATGTGAAGGGGCTATTGTTGAGGTGGGCAATCAGTTGTTCTGCTACACACTTTTCAACAACCTTTGACACCACAGGTAGTATACTAATGGGCCTGTAGTTACTCACGTCAGCAGCGTCGCCTGATTTAAAGATGGCCGTTATTATGGCCGACTTCCATACCCTTGGAAACACCCCGAGACCAATAGATGTGTCGGTGACCTTAGTAATGGGGCCAATGAGTGAATCTTTGTAGTTTTTAAGAAAGTTAGAGTCCAGCCAAAACACATCTTTGGCTTTAGAGTTCTTTAGTGAGCTAATCACCTTGTTCAACTCTGACTCAGAAACCTCCAGAAATCACTTTTTGACTGGTACTGTGTGCAAATGTGATATTTCAGTATTTGATTTTGTATAAATTAGCTAAAATGTCTAAAAACTTGTTTTTGCTTCATCGTTATGGGGTATTGTGTGTAGATTGATGAGGGGAAACAACTATTTAATACATTTTAGTATAAGGCTGTAACGTAACAAAATGTGGAAAAAGTCAAGGGACCTGAATACTTTCTGAAGGCACTGTACATACTTTATTCTATTTTATTTTAGTCAAAGCCACTCCGACATTGCTCGTCCTAATATTTATATATTTCTTAATTCCATTCTTTTACTTTTCGATTTGTGTGTATTGTTAGATAATACCGCACTATTGGAGCTAGGAACACAAGCATTTTCCTACACCCACAGTAACATCTGCTAAATATGTGTATGTGACCAATACAATTTGATTTGATTTGATATGGACTAAATATCATATCTGTAACGGCTCTGGTTAGTGGTAGGAAGAGTGGACCAAAGCCCAGCGTGGAAAGTGTTCATGATTCTAAAAAAAAAAAAAAAAAGAATTCAAACAAAATAACAAAGTGAAAACGAAAGTGCACAGTTCTGTCAGGCAGAAACACTAAACAAAAAAACAAGATCCCACAACTGAAGGTGGGAAAAAGGGCTGCCTAAGTATGATCCCCAATCAGAGACAACGATAGATCACTGCCTCTGATTGGGAACCACACTCGGCCAGACATAAAGGAACAGAAAACATAGAATGCCCACCCAAATCACACCCTGACCTAACCAAATACAGAAATAAAAAGGCTCTCTAAGGTCAGGGTGTGACATTATCACAATATCTTTCACATTTTTGACGTTATGACTGTATTTGCCTGAATTTAATGTTTTAAAACAATAAAAGTTCTGAATATGCTTTATGAGTAGTTGATGACCTTAGGGAGGCAACACATACATTATACATGATTTCAATTGGACTTTCTCCATTTATACTGTTCAAACAAACTCCAAAGAAAAATTATTTTCAGCATTGTCATACATTTCTGCATTTCCTGCACCTTTATTTTAATTTCCACATTGTTCCACGCAGCATGATATGGGCCCAACAAATCTATGCCTAGTTATTTGGTGAACTGTTGGAGTCATGAAAATATAATGATTATATTAATTCTATAGTTGGAATATAGTGGGCAGTACCTTAAATACATTGTTGTTTGACATGACAACAAATGATTAAGCCAGTGAGGAATTGTCGACAGGATAGGAACCAAAGTTTGTGTCAGTGTTTCCAGGTGATCCTAATTAGATTTTACAATTTTTTTTCATACTTCATGTAGCTAGCTAGTTAGCCAACATATTCAACTTATTCCTCTCTGATTTAGAAGATACTGTTGCACAAACATGCTTATCTAGGCCTACACCAGCACGGGTACCAGGCAGTATTAGCTAATTAGCTACGTTTGCTCTGACTCTTATTTTAGCAAGCTAGCTAGCCAGATATATAGCGATTAGCATTAGCAGCTAATACAAATTATTTTAGCAACACTTTGCTAAAAAAGACAAATTAGCAAACAGTAATATACATAAACAAATAGTGTAATTATAGAACGCTTGTGGAAAGCAGCATGTAACCAACATTGTACCCATCTGACCATGCAGAGGGAATGGCAAGAAAGGGCTTTGTGGTCGAGCAGCTGCTCTCTCCTTGAGTGACGGGCAGGGCTTGGTGTGGTTAACGGCATGGAGGAGGAGAGGGAGAGAGATGACTCCAGAAGCAAACAGATTAAACTTCAAAAACTGACATTATACTTGCTGGAGTTGCGTATCACATTTAACATACCAAACATTGAAATACCGTTATAGAAGGTCAAGTAAAAACTCAAACCGATCCGTGCATCAATACCGGTACATAGTAAAATACGGTATACAGGCCAGCCCTATCTACACCCCATGGCAAAATATTTAGAATTGCAGGAACTTAACTTTAACATTTTCAAATGTACTCGCCGCCATCAAGAGGGCCCCCCCCAACCAAATCTCGAACTAGGGGCCCCAAAAGGCTAGGGCCGGCCCACCCACCCAAGATGAATACATTTTATGAGCCACAAAGGTTTGATGGTACTCAGGGTTAAGTAGCCCAGGGTTCTGTGCTTGGCAATGTGTCTCGGCTTAGTGAATGTAATTGTATTCTTGTGTCTTGCTTAGTGTCTGTAAATGTGCAGTGGTGTCCTGAGAGAGAGAAGGCTCCTCCAGCTACATCCTCCCCTGCCCCCCTTAAAGGCCATGATAAGTAAAGGGTATGGACATGACCAGGATGCCAAAAAGCAGCATATTTCCAAGGTACAGTACCAGTCAAAAAGTTTGGGATACACCTACTCATTCCAGGGTTTGACTTTATTTTACTATTTTCTACAACTGTAGAATAATAGTGAAGACATCAAAACTATGAAATAACACACATGGAATCATGTAGTAACCAAAAAAAGTGTTAAACAAATCAAAATATATTTTATATTTGAGATTCTTCAAAGTAGCCACCCTTTGCCTTGATGACAGCTTTGCACACTATGACACTATGTCTTCACTATTATTCTACAATGTAGAAAATAATAAAAATAAAGAAAAACCCTTGAATGAGTAGGTGTGTCCAAACTTTTGACTGGCACTGTAATAAGAGCCTATTTGACTCAGGCGACACTATATGCAGCCCAGTGAGTTGAGAGAAAGAAAATACAACTCAATGTCGGAAATTGCAGGTGATTGAAATCACTCTCTCACACACACAATTTGAGGTCTGAATGATGAGTATTTCGATGAATGTAACAGGATACACTAAAATAGAATTCTCATATACCAGTTTCCATCCCTGACGTGGTGGTCCGTTCCTGTATAGTTTGGATTTGTAGCCCGAGCGTGACGAGTTTGGGCCTGGCATTTTTATGAATACATTTAGTCTAGTTCAGAGTCCCGGTTAAGCATTTCACAAACAACATTTTGAGTGGCAAGATGGTACCTACAGTGTTTTTGGCTGGAGGGACCTACTGTACAGTATATTTGGCTGGAGGGACCTACTGTACAGTGTGTTAGGCTGGAGGGACATACAGTGTGTTAGGCTGGAGGGACCTACTGTACAGTGAGTTAGGCTGGAGGGACCTACTGTACAGTGTGTTAGGCTGGAGGGACCTACTAGTGTGTTAGGCTGGAGGGACCTACTGTACAGTGTGTTAGGCTGGAGGGACCTACCAGTGTGTTAGGCTGGAGGGACCTACTGTACAGTGTGTTAGGCTGGAGGGACCTACCAGTGTGTTAGGCTGGAGGGACCTACTGTACAGTGTGTTAGGCTGGAGGGACCTACCAGTGTGTTAGGCTGGAGGGACCTACAGTGTGTTAGGCTGGAGGGACCTACCAGTGTGTTAGGCTGGAGGGACCTACTGTACAGTGTGTTAGGCTGGAGGGACCTACAGTGTGTTAGGCTGGAGGGACCTACCAGTGTGTTAGGCTGGAGGGACCTACTGTACAGTGTGTTAGGCTGCTAAGGTGGCACCTAATATATAGTGGATTGTTTTGTTTTTATCTCTCTCTATACCCCCCACCGCACACACACGCGCATTCACGCACCCACACAGAGACAAACACACACACACACAGCCACTAACTCAAAGTCTGCTTTGGTTTGGTGCTGTAGGCCTTTGATAAGTCCTTGTTTGTCTCCTGGAGATCCGGTGTAATTGCTAGGCTCCTGTTTGCCAGGGTGGAGGAGCTGTCTCCAAACACTGGGGGCTACGTCCAAAATAACACCCTATGTCCTATGTAGTGCACTACTTTTGACCAGGACCCATAGTAGTACACTATGTAGGGAACAGGGTGCCATTGAGGATGAAGCCTGGCTGTCTAGGACACATCACGGCCAGCCAGCACTCACCGTTAAACTTGGTGACAGTTGAGAAAGGGACCACCAGAGCATATTTTTTTTACATAGTATCGTCAATACACAGGCATCATGCAAACGCCATAGAAACAAAACTTGGTAATGATCCTTGTTATTCGCAGTATCTGGCATGAGCATGACATACTTTCTGTTATAACAGGTCACAAACATTAATGAGAATACGGTGTCCATATTAGGACAGTCATGTGTCTGGACACCATATTAGAACTACCATGTGCTCATCTATAGTCTGGGAGGACAACTCATCTCTGCAAGAATTTGTGTCTTTCAATACGTTTTTTTTGTTGTTGGTATAGTCTGACTAGGGGAATTCTTGTCGAGTGCTGTACCTCTATCTTAAATACAGTAAGACATCTCGGTCAGTCTTATCCCCCTCCCCCCCTTAAGATGAATGCACTAACTCTGGATAAGAGCGTCTGCTAAAATTACTAAAATGAAAATGGATATAAAATAAAATAAATGTTTTTCAAATCAAAATCGAATCAAATTGTATTAGTCACATGCGCCGAATACAACCTTACAGTGAAATGCTTACTTACAAGCCTCTAACCAACAATGCAGTTAAAAAAATATGAATAAGAATAAGAAATAAAAGTAACAAGTAATTAAAGAGCAGCAGTAAAGTAACAATAGCGAGACTATATACAAAGGGGGGGGGGGGGGTTTACTGGGACAATATGCTGGGGCACCGGTTAGATGAGGTAATATGGTAATATGTACATGTAGGTAGAGTTATTAAAGTGACTATGCATAGATGATAACAACAGAGAGTAGCAGCAGTGTAAAAGAGGAGGGGGTGGCAATGCAAATCAAATAGTCTGGGTGGCCATTTGATTAGCTGTTCAGGAGTCTTATTGCTTGGGGATAGAAGCTGTTTAGAAGCCTCTTGGACCTAGACTTGGCACTCCGGTACCACTTGCTGTGCGGTAGCAGAGAGAAGTCTTTAACCATTTTTAGGGCCTTCCTCTGACACCGCCTGGTATAGGGGTCCTGGATGGCAGGAAGCTTGGCCCCTGTGATGTACTGGGCCGTACGCACTACCCTCTGTAGTGCCTTGCGGTCGGAGGCCGAGCAGTTTCCATATTACCTTGTTAATGTGCATGGAGAGAAAATCTGTTTTCCAAATGTTCGCCATGTTAAATACCATAACAGCATTATGCTACTTATATTACATCTTTGTTGTCATGTCATACATGTTATGTCATGCTAATGATAGCATTAAAAAGGCATCATGTTAATGGTAGCATTAAAAAGGCATCACTGTACATCTTTATAAAAGCATGGCGGTAACCCAGCAGGCAAAACTGGTTGAAATTACGTCATTATGAGTTTTTCCTCCTCTGGGAATATGCAAATGCAGGCAATTCCCTCAAAGCATTGCCTTAAATATCTCAAATAACTCTCTGATAACCACTGAACAGTTATTTTATATATTGGTGTCCAAGGTCTTCCAAGTATAGACAGAGAATGAATAGCAAAATATAACCTCACAAGGACACATGGATGAAATGTGCATAATTCATTAAATAATTTGCATATAAATACGTACATTTTTAGGTAGCCTAGCAGTTAAGAGCGAAGGGCCAGTAACTGAAATGTTGCTGGTTCGAATCCCATAACCGACTGAGTGAAAAAATCTGCCGATGTGCCCTTGAGCAAGACACTTAATCCCTGAGCTGACTGGGAGAAAAATCTGTCGATGAGCCTTTGAGCAAGGCTCTTAATCCTAATTGCTCCAGGGTTGGTGCCAATAATGGCTGATATGTGACCCCACTCTCCGAGGGTGTATCAAGGGGAGTGGGATATGCAAAAAAACACATTTCCATTTGACATGTGTATAACACACACTTGTACATGTGTGAAGTAGGACACTAATTATTACTATTTAATAAAAATAAAGTCTAAGTAAAGGAGAGTAAGATAGTGACGCTCGTCACAGAGCATTTCTTAACAGATGAATTGCATGCCTCCCATTAAAGTGTAATGAGCGTCATCACGAATAAACAGCCTTTTGTCTGCTTTTGTCTCCTTTATTTAACCAGGTAGGCTAGTTGAGAACACGTTCTCATTTGCAACTGCGACCTGGCCAAGATAAAGCATAGCAATTCGACACATACAACAACACAGAGTTACACATGGAATAAACAAAACATACAGTCAATAATACAGTAGAAAAAAATAAAATAAAAAAAAGTCTATATACAGTGCGTGCAAATGAGGTAAGATAAAGGAGTTAAGGCAATAAATATGCCATGGTGGCGAAGTAATTACAATATAGCAATTAAACACTGGAATGGTAGATGTGCAGAAGATGAATGTGCAAGTAGAGATACTGGGGTGCAAAGGAGCAAGATAAATAAATAAATACAGTATGGGGATGAAGTAGATAGATGGGCTGTTTACAGATGGGCTATGTACAGCTGAGGTGATCTGTGAGCTGCTCTGACAGCTTGTGCTTAAAGCTGGGGAGGGAGATATGAGTCTCCAGCTTCAGTGATTTTTGCAGTTCGTTCCAGTCATTGGCAGCAGAGAACTGGAAGGAAAGACGACCAACGGAGGAATTGGCTTTCAGGGTGACCAGTGAAATATACCTGCTGGAGCACGTGCTACGGGTGGGTGCTGCTATGGTGACCAGTGAAATATACCTGCTGGAGCACGTGCTACGGATGGGTGCTGCTATGGTGACCAGTGAGCTGAGATAAGGCGGGGCTTTACCTAGCAGAGACTTGTAGATAACCTGTAGCCACTGGGTTTGGCGACGAGTATGAAGCGAGGGCCAACCAACGAGAGCATACAGGTCGCAGTGGTGGGTAGTGTATGGGGCTTTGGTGACAAAACGGATGGCACTGTGATAGACTGCATCCAATTTTTTGAGTAGAGTGTTGGAGGCTATTTTATGGATGACATCGCCGAAGTTGAGTATCGGGAGGATGTTCAGTTTTACAAGGGTATGTTTGGCAGCATAAGTGAAGGATGCTTTGTTGTGATATATGAAGCCGATATTCTAGATTTAATTTTGGATTGGAGATGCTTAATGTGAGTCTGGAAGGAGAGTTTACAGTCTAACCAGACACCTAGGTATTTGTAGCTGTCCACGTATTCTAAGTCAGAGCCGTCCAGAGTAGTGATGCTAGTCGGGCGGGCGGGCAGATGCGGGCAGTGATCAATTGAATAGCATGAATTTAGTTTTACTTGCATTTTAGAGCAGTTGGAGGCCACGGAAGGAGAGTTGTATGGCATTGAAGCTCGTCTGGAGGTTAGTTAACACAGTGTCCAAAGAGGGCCCAGAAGTATGGTGTTTTCTGCGTAGAGGTGGATCAGAGAATCACCAGCAGCAAGAGCAACATCATTGATGTATACAGAGAAAAGAGTCGGTCCAAGAATTGAACCCTGTGGCACTCCCATAGAGACTGCCAGAGGTCCGGACAACAGGCCCTCCGATTTGACACACTGAACTCTATCAGAGAAGTAGTTAGAGTGTCACTCCCTTTGAAGAGGGGGATGACCGCGGCAGCTTTCCAATCTTTGGGAATCTCAGACGATACGAAAGAGAGGTTGAACAGGCTAGTAATAGGGGTTGCATCAATTTCGGCTGATCATTTTAGAGAGGGTCCAGATTGTCTAGGATGGCTGATTTGTAGGGGTCCAGATTTTGCAGCTCTTTCAGAACATCAGCTATCTGGATTTGGGTGAAGGAGAAATGGTGGGGGCTTTGGCGGGTTGCTGTGGAGGGTGCCTGGCAGTTGACCGGGGTAGGGGTAGCCAGGTGGAAAGCATGGCCAGCCAAAGAGAAATGCTTATTGAAATTCTCAATTATAGTGCATTTATCGGTGGTAACAGTGTTTCCTAGCCTCAAAACAGTGGACAGCTGGGGTACTACCAATACTTAGTCGATGTGCAGGGGTACGAGGTAATTGAGGTAGATATGTACATATAGGTAGGGATAAAGTGACTAGGCAACAGGATAGATAATATACAGTAGCAGCAGAGTATGTGATCAATCAAAAGAATCAATGCAGGTAGACCGGGTAGCGATAGAACCAAAAAGGGATCTGCTATGGTTACAAGCCTTTTAGAACACTTTTTTAGAACTATATAGAACCAGTGTGCATATTATGAACCATGAACCATAATGTCTTTATTAGCTTCCATAAACAGCTGTTCAATTAGGAACTGTGGCACCTATCAATAACAGACTAATGGTATGGACTGTGGCACCTATCAATAACAGACTAATGGTATGGACTGTGGCACCTATCAATAAAAGACTAATGGTATGGACTGTGGCACCTATCAATAACGGACTAATGGTATGGACTGTGGCACCTATCAATAACAGACTAATGGTACGGACTGTGGCACCTTTCAATAACAGACTAATGGTATGGACTGTGGCACCTATCTATAACAGACTCATGGTATGGACTGTGGCACCTATCAATAACAGACTAATGGTATGGACTGTGGCACCTATCAATAACAGACTAATGGTATGGACTGTGGCACCTATCAATAACAGACTAATGGTAGGAATTGTACACTAAAACAAATGGTTCTGTATAATTCCAAATAGGGGTTCTTTGGCTTGTAACCATAGCGGAACCATTTTTGGTGCTATATGAAACCTGTTTTAAGGTTCTATAAAGAACCATGCTCATAAGGTTCTAAATGGAACCTGTATGGTGCTATAAAGAATATTTTCCTAAGGTTCTATAAAATAAACATTAAAAAAGGTTATTATTAATACCCTCCATGCCTGGTCTGTGAGTTTTGGTGGGCGGCCCTCTCTTGGCAGGTTTGTTGTGGTGACATATTCTTTCCATTTTTTAATAATGGATTTAATGGTGCTCCGTCGGGTGTTCAAAGTTTCTGATATTTTTTTTTAGAACCCAACCCTGATCTGTACTTCTCCACAACTTTGTCCCTGACCTGTTTGGAGAGCTCCTTGGTCTTCATAGTGCTGCTTGTGTCACGGACGTCGTAGGGAGGAGACCAAGGCGCAGCGTGGTGAGCATATATTCACTTTAATTATAGAATGAACACAAAACTAACAAAAACAACAAAATGGACCGTGACGCTATACAAAGAGTGCTATCAGGCAACTACACACAGACAAGAACCCACAAAACCAGAAGGGAAAATAGCAAACTAAATATGATCCCCAATCAGAGACAACGGTAAACAGCTGCCTCTGATTGGGAACCAATTCAGGTCACCATAGACATACATATACCCAGATTTATCAACACCACTAGACATACAAAAAACCCTAGACAATACAAAACAAACATACCCACTATTGTCACACCCTGACCAAACCAAAATAATAAAGAAAACAGATAACTATGGTCAGGGCGTGACAGCTTGCTTGGTGGTGTTGCAGACTCTAGGGACTTTCAGAACAGGTGTATATATACTGAGATCATGTGACAGATCATGTGACACTTAGATTACACACAGGTGGACTTTATTTAACTAATTATGTGACTTCTGAAGGTAATTGGTAGCACCAGATCTTATTTAGGGACTTCATAGCAAAGGGGTGAATAGATATGCACGCACCACTTTTCCGTTTTTTTCATTTCACTTCACCAATTTGGACTATTTTGTGTATGTCCATTACATGAAATCCAAAAAAAAATCAATTTAAATTACAGGTTGTAACAAAACAAAACAGGAAAAACTCCAAGGGGGTTGAATACTTTTGCAAGGCGCTGTATATTGTTAAAAATACATAGGTTTTATTATTGTGTTAATGAACTAGTTGAATCAGGTGTGCTAGCTCAGGAACAGACAGGGAATAGAGAATAGAGAACTACATATCTAGTCAACTGTTCTCAAATGACACAAGGCCATACGTGAGTCTTTCAGAAGCCAATGTCAGTGGCCATAGTGATATATAACACGGAATGGCATAACACAACAAAGTACATAAACCGGAATGACATTCTCACTCAAGGTTGCACAAAAAGAGCTGTGAGCAAACAATGCCCCACAATGTTGTATTTAGGCAAGGTCAGTACAGGTGCATCAAAGCCGGGACCGAGAGACTGAAAAACAGCTTTTATCTCAAGGCCATCAGACTGCTACATGGAACTCTATTCCACATCAAGTAACTCACGCCAGCAGTAAAATTTGATTTAAAAACAGATAAAAATACTCCTTATGGAACAGCGGGGACTGTGAAGCAACAAAAACATTGGCACAGACACACACACACACACACACACACACACACACACACACACACACACACACACACACACACACACACACACACACACACACACACAATAACATACGCACTATACATACACATGGATTTAGTACTGTAAATATGTGGTAGTGGTGGAGTAGGGGCCCGAGGGCAAATAGTGCGTTGTGAAATCTGTGAATGTATTGTAATGTTAAAAAAAAATTATAAACTGCCTTCATTTTGCTGGACCCCAAGAAAAGTAGCCGCTGCTTTGGCTACACTCACGTTAACATCTGCTAACCATGTGTACGTGACCAATAAAATTGTATTTTATTTTATTTTGAGCCGCCACACCTACATCTTCATTATCACTTAATTAAAGAGGAAAGAAACCTGTTTTTTGAACTGCAAAGAACTACTTAAAAATGATGCAGAGTAGTGTGAAAATGGCTTCTTGTTGAAAAATATATTGTTTTGGAGATGAGAAGAGATACCAGTAGCTTTGCAGGTGAGAACATTCATGGTTTTCATTAAAGTGGATGTTGATGATATGGGCAGTTTGAAGAGAGTGAGAGGCTTTTAGATGTTGGTTTTGTCATGGATGATTCCAGTCATTTAATAAAGTGAAGGAAATTACAGTACGTTGTTAGTTTTGGTGTGATGCAAAGGCTTTGACATTAGGGTAATCATTTGGAATCTGTATAAGTGGTGCAGCTATAGAGGGCTCATATGAGTTCATACTGAAGTGATATACGCTGTCACGACAAGATGCAGAGGAAATGGTTTGACATCGAGTCCTGAGGAGGGGAAATGGTTTGACATTTGGTTCTGAGGAGAAACGACAGCAGAGGAAATGGTTTGACATTGAGTCCTGAGGAGAGGAAATGGTTTGACATCGAGTCCTGAGGAGGGGAAATGGTTTGACATTTTTATTTATTTTATTTTATTTCACCTTTATTTAACCAGGTAGGCTAGTTGAGAACAAGTTCTCATTTGCAACTGCGACCTGGCCAAGATAAAGCATAGCAGTGTGAACAGACAACACAGAGTTACACATGGAGTAAACAATAAACAAGTCAATAACATGGTAGAAAAAAGAGAATCTATATACAATGTGTGCAAAAGGCATGAGGTAGGCAATAAATCGAATAATTACAATTTAGCAGATTAACACTGGAGTGATAAATCATCAGATGAACATGTGCAAGAAGAGATACTGGTGTGCAAAAGAGCAGAAAAGTAAATAAATAAAAGCAGTATGGGGGGTGAGGTAGGTAAATTGGGTGGGTAGTTTACAGATGGACTATGTACAGCTGCAGCGATCGGTTAGCTGCTCGGATAGCAGATTTTTAAAGTTGTTGAGGGAGATAAAAGTCTCCAACTTCAGAGATTTTTGCAATTCGTTCCAGTCGCAGGCAGCAGAGAACTGGAAGGAAAGGCGTCCAAATGAGGTTTTAGCTTTAGGGATGATCAGTGAGATACACCTGCTGGAGCGCGTGCTGCGGGTGGGTGTAGCCATCGTGACCAGTGAACTGAGATAAGGCGGCACTTTACCTAGCATAGCCTTGTAGATGACCTGGAGCCAGTGGGTCTGACGACGAACATGTAGCGAGGGCCAGCCGACTAGGGCATACAGGTCGCAGTGGTGGGTCGTATAAGGTGCTTTAGTAACAAAACGAATGGCACTGTGATAAACTGCGTCCAGTTTGCTGAGTAGAGTGTTGGAAGCTATTTTGTAGATGACATCGCCGAAGTCGAGGATCGGTAGGATAGTCAGTTTTACTAGGGTAAGTTTGGCGGCGTGAGTGAAGGAGGCTTTGTTGCGGAATAGAAAGCCGATTCTTGATTTGATTTTGGATTGGAGATGTTTGATATGAGTCTGGAAGGAGAGTTTGCAGTCTAGCCAGACACCTAGGTACTTATAGATGTCCACATATTCTAGGTCGGAACCGTCCAGGGTGGTGATGCTAGACGGGCGTGCGGGTGCAGGCAGCGAACGGTTGAAAAGCATGCATTTGGTTTTACTAGCGTTTAAGAGCAGTTGGAGGCCACGGAAGGAGTGTTGTATGGCATTGAAGCTCGTTTGGAGGTTAGATAGCACAGTGTCCAAGGAAGGGCCGGAAGTATATAGAATGGTGTCGTCTGCGTAGAGGTGGATCAGGGAATCGCCCGCAGCAAGAGCAACATCATTGATGTATACAGAGAAAAGAGTCGGCCCGAGAATTGAACCCTGTGGTACCCCCATAGAGACTGCCAGAGGACCGGACAACATGCCCTCCGATTTGACACACTGAACTCTGTCTGCAAAGTAGTTGGTGAACCAGGCAAGGCAGTCATTAGAAAAACCGAGGCTACCGAGTCTGCCGATAAGAATATGGTGATTGACAGAGTCGAAAGCCTTGGCCAGGTCGATGAAGACGGCTGCACAGTAATGTCTTTTATCGATGGCGGTTATGATGTCGTTTAGTACCTTGAGCGTGGCTGAGGTGCACCCATGACCGGCTCGGAAACCGGATTGCACAGCGGAGAAGGTACGGTGGGATTCGAGATGGTCAGTGATCTGTTTGTTGACTTGGCTTTCGAAGACCTTAGATAGGCAGGGCAGGATGGATATAGGTCTGTAACAGTTTGGGTCCAGGGTGTCTCCCCCTTTGAAGAGGGGGATGACCGCGGCAGCTTTCCAATCCTTGGGGATCTCAGATGATACGAAGGAGAGGTTGAACAGGCTGGTAATAGGGGGTGCGACAATGGCGGCGGACAGTTTCAGGAATAGGGGGTCCAGATTGTCAAGCCCAGCTGATTTGTATGGGTCCAGGTTTTCCAGCTCTTTCAGAACATCTGCTATCTGGATTTGGGTAAAGGAGAAGCTGGGGAGGCTTGGGCGAGTAGCAGCGGGGGGGGCGGGGCTGTTGGCCAAGGTTGGAGTCGCCAGGAGGAAGGCATGGCCAGCCATTGAGAAATGCTTGTTGAAGTCTTCGATTATCACGGATTTATCGGTGGTGACCGTGTTACCTAGCCTCAGTGCAGTGGGCAGCTGGGAGGAGGTGCTCTTGTTCTCCATGGACTTTACAGTATCCCAGAACTTTTTGGAGTTAGAGCTACAGGATGCGAATTTCTGCTTGAAAAAGCTGGCCTTTGCTTTCCTGACTGACTGCGTGTATTGGTTCCTGACTTCCCTGAACAGTTGCATATCGCGGGGGCTCTTCGATGCTATTGCAGTTCGCCACAGGATGTTTTTGTGCTGGTCGAGGGCAGTCAGGTCAGGAGTGAACCAAGGGCTATATCTGTTTTTGGTTCTGCATTTTTTGAACGGAGCATGCTTGTCTAATATGGTGAGGAAGTAACATTTAAAGAATGACCAGGCATCCTCAACTGACGGGATGAGGTCAATATCCTTCCAGGGTACCCGGGCCAGGTCGATTAGAAAGGCCTGCTCGCAGAAGTGTTTTAGGGAGCGTTTGACAGTGATGAGGGGTGGTCGTTTGACCGCGGACCCGTGGCGGATACAGGCAATGAGGCAGTGATCGCTGAGATCTTGATTGAAGACAGCAGAGGTGTATTTGGAGGGCAGGTTGGTCAGGATAATGTCTATTAGGGTGCCCATGTTTACGGATTTAGGGTTGTACCTGGTGGGTTCCTTGATGATTTGTGTGAGATTGAGGGCATCAAGCTTGGATTGTAGGACTGCCGGGGTGTTAAGCATATCCCAGTTTAGGTCACCTAACAGAACAAACTCTGAAGCTAGATGGGGAGCGATCAATTCACAGATGGTGTCCAGGGCACAGCTGGGAGCTGAGGGGGGTCGGTAGCAGGCGGCAACGGTGAGAGACTTATTTCTGGAGAGATTAATTTTTAAAATTAGAAGTTCGAACTGTTTGGGCATAGACCTGGAAAGTATGACAGAACTTTGCAGGCTATCTCTGCAGTAGATTGCAACTCCTCCCCCTTTGGCAGTTCTATCTTGACGGAAAGTGTTATAGTTGGGTATGGAAATCTCAGAATTTTTGGTGGCCTTCCTAAGCCAGGATTCGGACACGGCAAGGACATCAGGATTGGCAGAGTGTGCTAAAGCGGTGAGTAAGGCAAACTTAGGGAGGAGGCTTCTGATGTTGACATGCATGAGGCCAAGGCTTTTTCGATCGCAGAAGTCAACAAATGAGGGTGACTGGGGACATGCAGGGCCTGGGTTTACCTCCACATCACCCGAGGAACAGAGGAGTAGTAGGATGAGGGTGCGGCTAAAGGCTATCAAAACTGGTCGCCTAGAGCGTTGGGGACAAAGAATAAAAGGAGCAGATTTATGGGCGTGGTAGAATAGATTCTGGGCATAATGTGCAGACAGGGGTATGGAGGGGCGCGGGTACAGCGGAGGCAAGCCCAGGCACTGGGTGATGATAAGAGAGGTTGTATCTCTGGACATGCTGGTCTCAATGGGTGAGGTCACCGCATGTGTGGGGGGTGGGACAAAGGGGGTATCAGAGGTACGGAGAGTGGAACTACAGGGTCCATTGCAAACCAAAACAATGATAATGAAAACTAGCCTGAACAACAGTATGCAAGGCATATTGATATTTGAGAGAGACATACAATAAGGCATAAAGTGATTGCAGGTCTTGATTGGGAGAGCTAGCTAAAACAACAGGTAAGATAACAGCAGCAATAACAGGGTGTTAGTCTAACACAGCAACAACAGGTAAAAATGGCGACGACTAGGCAGAGAGGGTCGGATTAACTACACACAGATCCTGAGTTAAAGCACAGAGCCGACAGGTAAAACACAAATAAACAGAATGGAGTACCGTGAGTTAATGGACAGTCAAGCATGCATCAGCTATGTAGCCAAGTGATCATAGTGTCCAGGGGGCAGCCGTAGATGGAGCAGAGGAGGCCTCCACTAAGCTAGCACGCGGCGTATAAAGTTAGTAGCCCGGGGGGTGGTCTGCTCAGACGGAGGGGGTCTGGCGCAGTGGCGCTAGCGCTAGCTCTTCAGCTAGCCGGCAGATGGGCCTAGCTCGAGGCTAGCTCAAGGCTAACTGGTGCTTGCTTCGGGACAGTGGTGTTAGCCAGTAGTAGCCACTCGGTTGCAGCTAGCTAGCTGTGATGATACGGTGTAATTGTCCAGAGCTTGCGTCAGGAATCCGGTGATGTGGTAGAGAGAAAGCAGTCCTATATGCTCTGGGTTGATATCGCGCTTGCAGCTAGCCGGCAGATGGGCCTAGCTCGAGGCTAGCTCAAGGCTAACTGGTGCTTGCTTCGGGACAGAGGTGTTAGCCAGTAGTAGCCACTCGGTTGCAGCTAGCTAGCTGTGATGATACGGTGTAATTGTCCAGAGCTTGCGTCAGGAATCCGGTGATGTGGTAGAGAAAAAGCAGTCCTATATGCTCTCGGTTGACATTGAGTCCTGAGGAGGGGAAATGGTTTGACATCGAGTCCTGAGGAGGGGAAATGGTTTGACATTGAGTCCTGAGGAGAGGAAATGGTTTGACATCGAGTCCTGAGGAGGGGAAATGGTTTGACATTTGGTTCTGAGGAGAAACGACAGCAGAGGAAATGGTTTGACATTGAGTCCTGAAGAGGGGAAATGGTTTGACATTTGGTTTTGAGGAGAAACGACAGCAGAGGAAATGGTTTGACATTGAGTCCTGAAGAGGGGAAATGGTTTGACATTTGGTTTTGAGGAGAAACGACAGCAGAGGAAATGGTTTGACATCGAGTCCTGAGGAGGGGAAATGGTTTGACATTGAGTCCTGAGGAGGGGAAATGGTTTGATATTGAGTTCAGAGGAGGGGAAATGGTTTGATATTGAGTTCAGAGGAAAAACGACAGCAGAGAAAATGGTTTGACATCGAGAGCTGAGGAGAAATGCTGCATCTACTGCATCAAAGCAGGCAGGAAATGCAAATGTATGTCCTGAGGCAAACTTCCTCTCCAGGTTATTTTCCTGTTCATCTCCAGATAAGCTCTGGTGTAAAGTTGCCCTAAATAAAGATCAGCTTCCACTCCCCCGGTCCTAACCTTAACCATTAGAGGGGAAATGCAAGTGACCCAAGATTAGTGCCTAGGGGCAACTTCACCCTACTCCCCAGATACACCTAGACGCAACGGGCTGGACTTCATAAGATAAGTTGGATCCCAAAGGTTACCTGGGTAACCGTTTTGCTTGTAATATGTCAATATCATCCTCAGGGCGTGCTGTCATTCATCAAACGCTTGGTGGTTTTCAGTAGCCTATCATGGCTGCCTGTGAGTGGTACGCCACGCTACCAATCCTCTGATATAGGTGATTTTTCTTCATTAAAAGTTTAAGTAGAATTTAAGTACACAATAGTACGTCATTGATTGCATTTCTAGGTAGCATTAAGCTAATTGGGTAATGATTTATTATACAGCCCACGGTTAAATCTCTTATTACCTAATAATACACTTGGAAAGTGGAGTTCTCATAAAATTTCAAAAAGTAAACATTGTTGGAGACACCTTTCTGCTTTGGAGACAGCGTCACGCTTGCAAGCCTAGACAGCTGTGGTTGCTAATTAACAGTAAATAAGTGAATTGTTTTGCCTCACAGTTAGCCAAGATCCTTAGCTAGCCAGCTAAAATAGTTTACAGTTAGTTAGCAATCGCTTCTACACTATTTTGCTAGGTAACTGTACAGTAGAGCTTCTGTGTCAATAATATAAGTCTCAAATTGTGTTTACATTTGACCATTGTGACACGCATTCATGCATATCCACATTCTATGCGTATTGTATAGTAATTACGCTCTCACTGCATCAGAATCTACAGTATTTTCCAATATGAAGTATTACTTTATGTTATATGGTAAATGTTGTTTAAAGTAACAGACTGACCCTCATGACAGTCGTGACCTGAGATGTTAACTGAATCCCAGATTAGACCAATGGACAGTCGTCTGTCAATCAGTTTGTTTCCTCGTGACATTTTTGGTTTCTAACCTTGTTTCCTTCTCTCTCCCGTCTCCTCATCTGGCTCCAAGGCAAACATTCCAACTACACAGTTACAACTAGACACAAAGCCTCCTCCCTTTGAAATGTTTTGTTTTATGCAGCATGGCTCCTGTGTTACACCAGTTGTTTCTATTTTCACCTCCGAGGGCCTCTCTCTCTCTCTCTCTCTCTCTCTCTCTCTCTCTCTCTCTCTCTCTCTCTCTCTCTCTCTCTCTCTCTCTCTCTCTCTCTCTCTCTCTCTCTCTCTCTCTCTCTCTCTCTCTCTCTCTCTCTCTCTCTCTCTCTCTCTCTCTCTCTCTCCCTCTCTCTCTCCCTCTCTCCCTCTCTCCCTCTCTCCCTCTCTCTCTCTCTCTCCCTGTGACGCAGACGTCCTTCTCCCAGAAGTAATTTCAAATACTTCAGCTGGGCTTGATTGAGCTTGCCTGACACCGTGGAACCAATAGTAGAAGTTGCAAAAGTGCAAACCCCTGTCCATCTGGCACTCCAGGTAGGCAAAAGCAACACAAAAAAAAAAAAAGTATTTTGAAAAGATTTCAAATGGTATTTGAACCATGGTCTGCCTTCACCCCAGCAACACCATTGGGGCTCAATACAGAGCCGCAACAAGGACAATGGCAGTTATCTCTGTAGCGCACACATTGCTCTTGTGGCGTCTTCCACAAAGACAGTCATGAAAAGCAAGTCCTTGGTTCCGTCAAACCACTGCTGAGCTATGCTTGTAAAGAAAGTTTGGTAACAATTTACAAGCTGACAGGCATCATACTGTATTACTTGTTATAATCTTGCCTGAAGGCATTAGAATGAATTGTTATACGGCTTATAATCAGTGATGGCCCAAGCTATTTGGGGGCCATGGGCAGGATTTGATTGAGGGGGGAGGCTACCTCTCTACTCTAGTCTACAACTCTCCTAAGGGATCTCACGTGTGCATTGCTAACCAGAGCCTATCCCACTCACTTTGAACCCCTATAAAGTTGATGTGAAGGAGCAGTCAAAACACAAAAGCTATGACTTCATCGCGTGGGATGCTGTAACTGATCTGTGTTAAATCGTTTCTGTCATCTCTTGGATCTTTTGCCCATCAAGTTGTATCCTCCATCTTCTTACAGAATTTGAAATGTTTTCATATATTAAGCATGGCCACTGTATTATAGTTGGTGAAGAATATCCTTTTTAAAACAAAAGAAATGAATGAATTTCCCTTTTAAAACAAAACTTATCGAAATGTGTGAAATGTTTCCTTCCAAAAACCTAAATATAATGGTTGAGTGCCCTCACCAAGTGTCTAAAAGCCAATTACACGTGCTGAATTATGTTGGAAAACTGACCTTTTAAAGGTCATCTTTCAAATGATTATATTGCAGGTCAAAACTGTAGTAAATGACAACCTTTATCCACAGAGTGTGAGAATCTAGTGAAATATGTTGTTGTTTCTGATTGATTATTTTCTAAAATATGAATTTAGGTATTTAAGTCTTATTCCTTAAAGGTTCAATGCAGATGTTTTTATCTCAATATCAAACCATTTCTGGAAAAGAATGAAGTAACTTATTTTGATTGTTTTCAATTAAAATGGTCAATAAGAAACAAATTGCTTCTTAGCAGAGAGCAATTTCTCAAGCAATAATTTTCCTAGGACCGTCTGGGAGTGGTGAGGGGAAAAGTGAAAACTAACTGTTATTGGCTGAGAAGTTTGTAACTCTATTTCTTATTGGTCTATTTACCAATTTTCCGCCTGGTTTCACCAGGCATGCCAAAACAAAATTTGACAGTATTATTCCAACATCACAGTGTGGAAGTGTATATATATATAATAATAAGAAAATCATATTTTTGATTGCACTGGGCCTTTAATAAGGCCCACACAGACTATACGATTTTAGCCGTCTTATACCACGATTTTGCCATCCCAGACAAAATGTCCACGTCGTGGGCAAATTCATAGGTTATAAACGATTGTCCGACGTCTTGGCTCGTTCAGTGTGCCAGGGTCTAGGTCTGCTGATTAAGTACCACTACATCTCAGCTCGTTCAGTGTGCCAGGGTCTAGGTCTGCTGATTAAGTACCACTACATCTCAGCTTGTTCAGTGTGCCAGGGTCTAGGTCTGCTGATTAAGTACCATTACATCTCAGCTCGTTCAGTGTGCCAGGGTCTAGGTCTGCTGATTAAGTACCATTACATCTCAGCTCGTTCAGTGTGCCAGGGTCTAGGTCTGCTGATTAAGTACCACTACATCTCAGCTCGTTCAGTGTGCCAGGGTCTAGGTCTGCTGATTAAGTACCATTACATCTCAGCTCGTTCAGTGTGCCAGGGTCTAGGTCTGCTGATTAAGTACCATTACATCTCAGCTCGTTCAGTGTGCCAGGGTCTAGGTCTGCTGATTAAGTACCATTACATCTCAGCTCGTTCAGTGTGCCAGGGTCTAGGTATGCTGATTAAGTACCATTACATCTCAGCTCGTTCAGTGTGCCAGGGTCTAGGTCTGCTGAGCTCGTTCAGTGTGCCAGGGTCTAGGTCTGCTGATTAAGTACCATTACATCTCAGCTCGTTCAGTGTGCCAGGGTCTAGGTATGCTGATTAAGTACCATTACATCTCAGCTCGTTCAGTGTGCCAGGGTCTAGGTATGCTGATTAAGTACCACTACATCTCAGCTCGTTCAGTGTGCCAGGGTCTAGGTATGCTGATTAAGTACCATTACATCTCAGCTCGTTCAGTGTGCCAGGGTCTAGGTCTGCTGATTAAGTACCATTACATCTCAGCTCGTTCAGTGTGCCAGGGTCTAGGTATGCTGATTAAGTACCACTACATCTCAGCTCGTTCAGTGTGCCAGGGTCTAGGTCTGCTGATTAAGTACCATTACATCTCAGCTCGTTCAGTGTGCCAGGGTCTAGGTATGCTGATTAAGTACCATTACATCTCAGCTCGTTCAGTGTGCCAGGGTCTAGGTATGCTGATTAAGTACCACTACATCTCAGCTCGTTCAGTGTGCCAGGGTCTAGGTATGCTGATTAAGTACCACTACATCTCAGCTCGTTCAGTGTGCCAGGGTCTAGGTCTGCTGATTAAGTACCATTACATCTCAGCTCGTTCAGTGTGCCAGGGTCTAGGTATGCTGATTAAGTACCACTACATCTCAGCTCGTTCAGTGTGCCAGGGTCTAGGTCTGCTGATTAAGTACCATTACATCTCAGCTCGTTCAGTGTGCCAGGGTCTAGGTCTGCTGATTAAGTACCATTACATCTCAGCTCGTTCAGTGTGCCAGGGTCTAGGTCTGCTGATTAAGTACCACTACATCTCAGCTCGTTCAGTGTGCCAGGGTCTAGGTCTGCTGATTAAGTACCATTACATCTCAGCTCGTTCAGTGTGCCAGGGTCTAGGTCTGCTGATTAAGTACCACTACATCTCAGCTCGTTCAGTGTGCCAGGGTCTAGGTCTGCTGATTAAGTACCACTACATCTCAGCTCGTTCAGTGTGCCAGGGTCTAGGTCTGCTGATTAAGTACCATTACATCTCAGCTCGTTCAGTGTGCCAGGGTCTAGGTCTGCTGATTAAGTACCATTACATCTCAGCTCGTTCAGTGTGCCAGGGTCTAGGTCTGCTGATTAACCTGTTGAGGATGGGGGCGCTGTTGAGACTATTTATGCTAATTGGGTAATTTTTTAAACGGCTTCCCACAAAATCCTTGATCGTACAATATGCATATTATTATTATTATTGGATAGAAAACAGTCTATAGTTTCTATAGGAGTTGAAATTTTGTCTCTAAGTGGAACAGAGCCCATTCTACAGCAATTTCCCTGACATGGATTCAGATTTCAGAAATGTTGGCCACTGTTCTGAAGTCAGTTAAAAGGGCACTGTTATTGCTATGACTGTACGGACACTTCTTACGTCTTCCCCTGGATGCCTTTACGTGATGACGATTCCAATGGGGTCGATTGCGCGTTCACAGGCCCTATAAATCAAAAAACCCTGTAGCTAGCAAGTCTTTTCTTGGTGCGTCACGCGCGTGGAGGACACCGACCCTCTCCTGTTCCAAGCGTTAGTTTAGCCTGTTATATTTCTCCGGTCATCTTTTCACTCGTTATAGGAGTTAAAAACATCATAAGGTAGTTAATTTAAAGCGTTTTATAGCAATTTATATTCGTTTAGTGCGATTTTGGGACATTTATTTTTGAAACGATGTGAATAGCTGGGCACGCTTTTCAGTTCATCCCGAACGCAGTTGGCATTTCCACATGGCAAGAGGACAGCTTTCCACCAAAAGACGATTACTCCCAAGAAAGGATCCTTTGCCCAAGATACTGATGGAAGAACAGCTCAAGGTAGGACATTTTTATTATGATAAATCGTGTTTCTGTCGAAACATTTTAGTGGCTTAGGACGCCATGTTTTTTGACGTAGCTTCGCTTGGCGCAAACTGTATTGAAAAGTAAGGATAAATTAAAAAATGTAATTCCGCAATTGTATTAAGAATTAAATTGTCTATCAATCCCTGTCCACCCTATATTTTTTAGTCACGTTTATGAGTATTTATGTATAAGAGTAGATCACTGTCTAAGTGGCGCAAGGACATTTTCTGACCAGCTTGTCTACATTTCACATTGTCTAACCATGATTTTGGTGGCTAAATATAAACATTTGCGATCAAACTCTATATGGATTGTGTAATATGATGTTACAGGAGTGTCATCGGAAGAATTCTGAGAAGGTTAGTGAAAAAATTAATATCTTTTGGCGATGTTGACTTTTATCGCTCACTTTGGCTAGAATCAATGCTGGGCTGCTATGTGCTATGTGCTATGCTAATATAACGATTTATTGTGTTTTAGCTGTAAGACACTTAGAAAATCTGAAATATTGTCTGTATTCACAGGATCTGTGTCTTTCGATTCGTGTATGCTGTGTATTTTTACGAAATGTTTGATGATTAGTAAGTAGGTAAACACGTTGCTCTAAGTAGTTTTTCTATTCCATTTGTGACGGTGGGTGCAATTGTAACCTATGCCATCTACCTGAAATATGCACTTTTTTCTAACAAAACCTATCCCATACCATAAATATGTTATCAGACTGTCATCTAATGAGTTTTTTTGTTGGTTAGGGGCTATAAATATCTTAGTTTAGCCGAATTGGTGATGGCTACTGGTGTTGGTGGACAAATAAAAGATGGTGGATTATGCTAATGTGTTTTTAGGTAATAGATGTACATCTTTACATATTGTGTCTTCCCTGTAAAACATTTTAAAAATCGGACATGTTGACTGGATTCACAAGATCTGTGTCTTTCATTAGCTGTATTGGACTTTAATGTGTGAAAGTTAAATATTTTAAAAAAATATTTTTTTTGAATTTCGCGGCACTGGTTTTTCAGTGGGGGGGGGGGGGGTGTGCCGCTAGCGCCACGCTGATCCTAGACAGGTTAAGTACCACTACATCTCAGCTCGTTCAGTGTGCCAGGGTCTAGGTCTGCTGATTAAGTACCATTACATCTCAGCTCGTTCAGTGTGCCAGGGTCTAGGTATGCTGATTAAGTACCATTACATCTCAGCTCGTTCAGTGTGCCAGGGTCTAGGTCTGCTGATTAAGTACCATTACATCTCAGCTCGTTCAGTGTGCCAGGGTCTAGGTCTGCTGATTAAGTACCATTACATCTCAGCTCGTTCAGTGTGCCAGGGTCTAGGTCTGCTGATTAAGTACCATTACATCTCAGCTCGTTCAGTGTGCCAGGGTCTAGGTCTGCTGATTAAGTACCATTACATCTCAGCTCGTTCAGTGTGCCAGGGTCTAGGTCTGCTGATTAAGTACCACTACATCTCAGCTCGTTCAGTGTGCCAGGGTCTAGGTCTGCTGATTAAGTACCATTACATCTCAGCTCGTTCAGTGTGCCAGGGTCTAGGTCTGCTGATTAAGTACCATTACATCTCAGCTCGTTCAGTGTGCCAGGGTCTAGGTCTGCTGATTAAGTACCACTACGTGCAGTTGAAGGCTCCAACAAACTACTGGCAGTGTCAGAACTGTTGAGCCTTTATCGTGTAGTGTGCGGGGGTGGAAGTAACGAATTACAATGCATTTGGAAAGTATTCAGACCCCTTGATTTTTTTCCACATTTTGGTACGTTACAGCCTTATTCTAAAATGTCATTGTTTTTTCCCCTCATCAATCTACTCACAATACCCCATACCTTGTCACAACACAACTGATTGGCTCAAACACATTAAGAAGGAAATGAATGATACAAATGAACTTTTAACAAAGTACACGTTGTAAGGGTGCGTGCTGGTGGCAGGGAAGTCAGGCACAGGAGAATGAACTTGGTAGAAAAACGGAGCAGTTTAATAAGTGCTCAAAACTCAGGAAACCAAAATATACAAAATAAAATTTAGTGGGTACAAAACCCGTCGCACACCAGATTATACCTTGCACAATGCTTACAAACAAACAATCACCGACAACGACAATGAGGGGAAACAGAGGGTTAAATACACAACATGTAATTGATGGGATTGGAACCAGGTGTGATGGAAGACAAGACAAAACCAATGGAAAATGAAAAGAGGATCAGCGATGGCTAGAAGGTCGGTGACGTCGACCGCCGAACGCCGCCCCAACAAGGAGAGGGACCAACTTCGGCGGAAGTCGTGACACACCTGTTAATTGAAATGCATTCCAGGTGACTACCTCATGACACTGGTTGAGAGAATGCTAAGAGTGTGCAAAGCTGTCATCAAGGCAAAGGGAGGCTACTTTGAAGAATCTCAAATATAACATATATTTTGATTTATTTAACACTTTTTTGGTGACTACATGAATCCATATGTGTTATTTCATAGTTTTAATGTCTTCACTATTATTCTACAATGAAAAAAATGTAAAAATAAATAAAAACCCTTGAACGAGAAGGTGTGTGCAAACTTTTGACTGGTACTGTAATTAGGATTATTGTGTCATATGTCATATATGTTCCCCTCTACCCTAGTGTTAATTAATACTACATATTAAGGACTAGTGTTAATTAGTACTACATATCAAGGACTAGTGTTAATGAGTACTACATATTAAGGACTAGTGCTAATGAGTACTACATATTAAGGACTAGTGTTAATGAGTACTACATATTAAGGACTAGTGCTAATGACTACTACATTTTAAGGACTAGTGCTAATGAGTACTACATATTAAGGACTAGTGTTAATGAGTACTACATATTAAGGACTAGTGTTAATGAGTACTACATATTAAGGACTAGTGTTAATTACTACTACATATTAAGGACAAGTGTTAATGAGTACTACATATTAAGGACTAGTGCTAATGACTACTACATATTAAGGACTAGTGCTAATGACTACTACATATTAAGGACTAGTGTTAATGAGTACTACATATTAAGGACTAGTGCTAATGACTACTACATATTAAGGAAATGGCAGTACATTTGTGTTTCTCTCTCTCTGTTCTCATCCTACCTCCACTGCACTCACCTCTGAGCTGTCTCTGCTAACCATAGCATCCTACCTCCACTGCACTCACCTCTGAGCTGTCTCTGCTAAGCCTAGCATCCTACATTCCACTGCACTCACCTCTGAGCTGTCTCTGCTAAGCCTAGCATCCTACCTCCACTGCACTCACCTCTGAGCTGTCTCTGCTAAGCCTAGCATCCTACCTCCACTGCACTCACCTCTGAGCTGTCTCTGCTAAGCATCCTACCTCCACTGCACTCACCTCTGAGCTGTCTCTGCTAAGCATCCTACCTCCACTGCACTCACCTCTGAGCTGTCTCTGCTAAGCATCCTACCTCCACTGCACTCACCTCTGAGCTGTCTCTGCTAAGCATCCTACCTCCACTGCACTCACCTTTGAGCTGTCTCTGCTAAGCATCCTACCTCCACTGCACTCACCTCTGAGCTGTCTCTGCTAAGCCTAGCATCCTACCTCCACTGCACTCACCTCTGAGCTGTCTCTGCTAAGCCTAACATACTACCTCCACTGCACTCACCTCTGAGCTGTCTCTGCTAAGCCTAACATCCTACATCCACTGCACTCACCTCTGAGCTGTCTCTGCTAAGCATCCTACCTCCACTGCACTCACCTCTGAGCTGTCTCTGCTAAGCCTAGCATCCTACCTCCACTGCACTCACCTCTGAGCTGTCTCTGCTAAGCCTAGCATCCTACCTCCACTGCACTCACCTCTGAGCTGTCTCTGCTAAGCCTAGCATCCTACCTCCACTGCACTCACCTCTGAGCTGTCTCTGCTAAGCCTAGCATCCTACCTCCACTGCACTCACCTCTGAGCTGTCTCTGCTAAGCCTAGCATCCTACCTCCACTGCACTCACCTCTGAGCTGTCTCTGCTAAGCATAGCATCCTACCTCCACTGCACTCACCTCTGAGCTGTCTCTGCTAAGCCTAGCATCCTACCTCCACTGCACTCACCTCTGAGCTGTCTCTGCTAAGCATCCTACCTCCACTGCACTCACCTCTGAGCTGTCTCTGCTAAGCCTAGCATCCTACCTCCACTGCACTCACCTCTGAGCTGTCTCTGCTAAGCATCCTACCTCCACTGCACTCACCTCTGAGCTGTCTCTGCTAAGCATCCTACCTCCACTGCACTCACCTCTGAGCTGTCTCTGCTAAGCCTAGCATCCTACCTCCACTGCACTCACCTCTGAGCTGTCTCTGCTAAGCATCCTACCTCCACTGCACTCACCTCTGAGCTGTCTCTGCTAAGCCTAGCATCCTACCTCCACTGCACTCACCTCTGAGCTGTCTCTGCTAAGCATCCTACCTCCACTGCACTCACCTCTGAGCTGTCTCTGCTAAGCCTAGCATCCTACCTCCACTGCACTCACCTCTGAGCTGTCTCTGCTAAGCATCCTACCTCCACTGCACTCACCTCTGAGCTGTCTCTGCTAAGCCTAGCATCCTACCTCCACTGCACTCACCTCTGAGCTGTCTCTGCTAAGCATCCTACCTCCACTGCACTCACCTCTGAGCTGTCTCTGCTAAGCATCCTACCTCCACTGCACTCACCTCTGAGCTGTCTCTGCTAAGCCTAGCATCCTACCTCCACTGCACTCACCTCTGAGCTGTCTCTGCTAAGCATCCTACCTCCACTGCACTCACCTCTGAGCTGTCTCTGCTAAGCCTAGCATCCTACCTCCACTGCACTCACCTCTGAGCTGTCTCTGCTAAGCATCCTACCTCCACTGCACTCACCTCTGAGCTGTCTCTGCTAAGCCTAGCATCCTACCTCCACTGCACTCACCTCTGAGCTGTCTCTGCTAAGCATCCTACCTCCACTGCACTCACCTCTGAGCTGTCTCTGCTAAGCCTAGCATCCTACCTCCACTGCACTCACCTCTGAGCTGTCTCTGCTAAGCCTAGCATCCTACCTCCACTGCAGTCACCTCTGAGCTGTCTCTGCTAAGCATAGCATCCTACCTCCACTGCACTCACCTCTGAGCTGTCTCTGCTAAGCATAGCATCCTACCTCCACTGCACTCACCTCTGAGCTGTCTCTGCTAAGCCTAGCATCCTACCTCCACTGCATTCACCTCACCTCTGAGTACCAGAAGACCAGTGGACCACATTGCCTGGTACCAGAAGACCAGTGGACCACACTGCCTGGTACCAGAAGACCAGTGGACCACATTGCCTGGTACCAGAAGACCAGTGGACCACATTGCCTGGTACCAGAAGACCAGTGGACCACATTGCCTGGTACCAGAAGACCAGTGGACCACATTGCCTGGTACCAGAAGACCAGTGGACCACATTGCCTGGTACCAGAAGACCAGTGGACCCCATTGCCTGGTACCAGAAGACCAGTGGACCACACTGCCTGGTACCAGAAGACCAGTGGACCACACTGCCCTGGTACCAGAAGACCAGTGGACCACACTGCCTGGTACCAGAAGACCAGTGGACCACACTGCCTGGTACCAGAAGACCAGTGGACCACACTGCCTGGTACCAGAAGACCAGTGGACCACACTGCCTGGTACCAGAAGACCAGTGGACCACATTGCCTGGTACCAGAAGACCAGTGGACCACACTGCCTGGTACCAGAAGACCAGTGGACCACACTGCCTGGTACCAGAAGACCAGTGGACCACACTGCCTATTCTGAGCCCAGCAACATCCTAGTTGTGAAGTAATAAACATATGTATTTGAATAAAGTAGAAAAGCACTGAATAAATGCCTTATAAATCATTGGTTCTCAATGTGGAGGTTGGGAGGTTTTGGGAGGTCGAGAGTGTGAAAGTGGAAAAAAACCGAATACATGTTTTTTTTTAAATATATATATATTTATATTTGAATAAGCACTTGTTTCATTTTCTCCTGATCCTTTCAGATCCATTGCAGACATTTTTTATATCAAGATCAAATAATTTCTGGGTAACCATTACTTACTTCACTAGCTAAGTTTCCATCCAATTGGCGACACATTTTCATGCAAATATTCTAGAATGCAGAAAATATGTGCATTTTTCCCACCAGTGGTATGTTTCCACCAAACAGACTTGTTGTGGATAATGACATGTATTCATGGGTGGCAAGGGAAGCCAGGCTTCCCCAAAATATTTGACCAATAACATGAGGGTGTTGGTGAATGGAAAAATGCAGAGTCAGGCGCAGGACACAGATATGAGTATTCGTCAAAAAGTATCTAACAATATAAGTAAAGTTCCAACAAGGAAAAACACAATAATCCAAAGCACTACCAACACGAACCCACATGTTAAACAATAATGCACAAAACAGAGAGGGAAGTCAGAGGGTTAAATAAGGAACATAATTAATGGAATGGAAACCAGGTGTGTATGATCAAGACAAAACAAAACGAAAATGAAACATGGATCGGTGGTGACTAGAAAGGTGGTGACGTCGACCGCCGAACGCCACCCGAGCAAGGAGAGGGATCAACTTCGGCTGAAGTCGTGACAGTACCCCACCCCCCCCCTTGTCGCGCGGCTCCAACAGCGCGCCAACACCGGCCTCGGGGACGACACGGAGGACGAGGCGCAGGGCGATCCGGGATGGAGGCGATGAAATTACTGCACTAATGATGGATCCAGGATGTCCTCCACCGGCACCCAGCATCTCTCCTCCGGACCGTACCCCTCCCACTCCACGAGGTACTGAAGGTCTCTCGCCCGACATCTTGAGTCCATGATGTCTCGCACAGTATACGCCGGGGCCCCCTCGATGTCCGGAAGGGGCGAAGGAAGCTCCCGCACCTCAGACTGCTGGAGCGGACCAGCCACCACCAGCCTGAGGAGAGACACATGGAACGAGGGGTAATACGGTAATTAGGGGGGAGTTGTAACCTATAACAAACCTCGTTCAATCTCCTCAGGACTTTAAATGGCCCCACAATCCGCGGACCCAGCTTCCAGCAGGGCAGGCAAAGGGGAAGGTTTTGGGTCGAGAGCCAGACACCGCCTCACTGCGGTGGCGGTCGGCACTCGCCTTCTGCCGCCTGATGGCCGTTGTAGACGCACATGAGCAGCGTCCCATGTCGCCTCCGAGTGCCGAAACCATTCATCCACCGCAGGAGCCTCGATCTGGCTCTGATGCCAAGGTGCCAGGACTGGCTGATAACCTACCACACACTGGAAAAGGGATAGGTTAATGGAAGAGCGGCGAAGGGAGTTTTGGGCCATCTCTGCCCAGGGGATGAAAACCGACCACTCCCCCAGCCGTTCCTGGCAATAGGACCGCAGAAACCTACCCACATCCTGGTTAACTCTCTCCACCTGCCCGTTACTCTCGGGGTGAAACCCTGAGGTGAGGCTGACCGAGACCCCCAGGCGCTCCATAAATGCTCTCCAGACTTTACACGTGAATTGGGAACCCCGATCAGAAACTATAACCTCAGGCACCCCGTAGTACCGGAATAAGTGGGTGAACAGGGCCTCCGCAGTCTGTAGAGCCGTAGGGAGACCGAGCAAAGGAAGGAGACGGCAGGATTTAGAAAACCGATCCACAACGACCAGGATCATGGTATTACCCTGTGACGGGGGAAGATCCGTCATGAAATCCACCGATAGGTGTGACCACGGTCGTTGTGGAACGGGAAGAGGCTGTAATTTCCCTCTGGGCAGGTGTCTAGGTGCCTTGCACTGTGCGCACACCAAGCAGGAGGAAACATAAACCCTCACGCTCTTAGCTAAAGTGGGCCATCAGTACTTCCCAGCAAGACAGCACACTCTCCGACCGATGCCAGGATGACCAGAGGAGGGTGATGTGTGGCCCAACAGATCAAACGAATGCGGACATCAAACGGAACGTATAGACGCCCAACTGGACACTGTGGGGGAGTGGGCTCTGCACGTGACGCCTGCTCGATGTCCGCGTCAACCTCCCATACCACCGGTGCCACCAGGCAGATACTGGAATTATGGGAGAGGGATCCGCGGACCGCTCCTCCGTGTCATACATCCGGGACAGTGCGTCTGCCTTAACGTTCTGGGAACCTGGTCTGTAGGATAGAGTGAAAACAAAGCGGGTGAAAAACATGGCCCACCTCGCCTGGCGAGGGTTCAGTCTCCTAGCTGCCCTGAATGTACTCCAGATTGCGGTGGTCAGTCCAAATGAGGAAAGGGTGTTAAGCCCCCTCAAGCCAATGTCTCCACGCCTTCAGAGCCCTGACAACCGTCAACAGCTCCCGGTCCCCCACGTCATAGTTTTGCTCCGCCGGGCTGAGCTTCTTCGAAAAGAAAGCGCGGGGGCGGAGCTTTAGTGGCGTACCCGAGCGCTGAGACAGCACAGCCCCTATCCCAACCTCGGACGCATCCACCTCAACTATTAACGCTAAGGAGGGATCAGGATGAGCCAGCACGGGAGCCGGGTAAACAGAGCCTTCAGTTGACTAAAAGCCCTCTCCGCCTCAGCTTACCACTGCAGTCGAACCGGTCCCCCCTTCAGCAAGGAGGTAATGGGAGCTGCTACCTGACCGAAACCCCGGATAAACCTCCGGTAGTAGGTGGCAAACCCTAAGAACCGCTGCACCTCCTTTACCGTGGTTGGAGTCGGCCAATTACGCATGGCTGAAATGCGGTCATTCTCCATCTCCACCCCTGGCGCGGAAAAGCGGTACCCTAGGAAGGAGATGGACTGTTGGAAGAACAGACATTTCTCAGCCTTGAAGTACAGGTCATGCCCCAACAGTCGACCAAGCACCTTGCGCCCCCAGAGACACATGCTCGGCGCGTGTAGCGGAGTATATTAGAATGTCATCTATAAACACCACTACACCCTGATAATCTCGTCTACAAAGGATTGGAAGACTGATGGAGCATTCATTAACCCGTATGGCATGACGAGATACTCATAGTTCTCAGATGTAGTGCTAAATGCCATCTTCCACTCATCCCCCGACTTGATACGGACCAGGTTGTAAGCGCTCCTGCCGTACAATTTTGTGAAGAAGCGCGCCCCGTGCAATGACTGTCATACTGGCTATGAGAGGTAGTGGGTAACTATATTTTACCGTGGTCTGATTCAAACCTCGATAGTCAATACACGGGAGCAAACCTCCATCCTTCTTCTTCATAAAAAAAGAAACTCGAGGAGACAGGTGAAATGGAAGGCCGAATGTATCCCTGTCCCAGAGACTCGGTGACATGTGTTTCCATAGCCGCTGTCTCCTCCTGTGATAGAGGATACACATGACTCCTGGGAAGTGCAGCGTCTACCAGGAAATGTATCGCACAATCTCCCTGTCGATGGGGTGGTAATTGAGTCGCCTTCTTTTTTACAGAAGGCGAATGCCAAATCGGCATGTTCGGGGGGAATGTGCATGGTGGATAGCTGGTTTGGACTCTCCACCGTAGTGGCACCTAAGGAAACACCTACACACCTCCCTGAGCACTGACGAGACCAACCCTTGAGAGCCCTCTGTTGCCACGAAATAGTGGGATCATGAGAGGCCAACCAAGGAAGGCCCAACACAACAGGAAACGCAGGAGAGTCGATCAACGCAGGAGAGTCGTTATCATACGGAGTGGAGCTGTGACCACCCTGATTAGCCCTGACCCCAAAGGACGACTATCTAAGGCATGTACATGGAAGGGGACATCAACAGGAACAATAGGGATCCCTAAACTAAGTGCAAAGGTACGGTCAATAAAGTTCCCAGCTGCACCTGAATTTACTAGCGCCTTATGCTGGGAATGCTGGGAAAACTCAGGAAATGCTATATACAACCACATGTGTGCAACAGGGAGCTCTGGGTGAGGTGTGTGCCAACTCACCTGAGATGATCCACCAGTGCTCTGCCTGCCACCTCTATTACCTGGGGAACCTCCCCAGCACCGACCAGCACGGTGTCCTCTGCGGCCACAGGTGGTGCAGGGAACGGTCCCCCTCCGGTCCCCCTCATAGCAGCACCTCCCAGCTCCATGGGAGTAGGATCAGAGGTGCTGGGGGATGGAACTGACGGACCCCGATCCGGACGTCTGCGGGAGGGCAACAGGTTATCCAGCCGGATGGATAGGTCCACCAGCTGGTAAAGGCTAAGGGTGGTGTCCCTGCAGGCTAACTCCCTACGAACGTCCTCGCGTAAACTACACCTGTAGTGGTCAATCAGGGCCCGCTCATTCCATCCCGCGCCGGCGGCCAGTTCTAAAGTCCAGAGCGAACTCTTGAGCGCTCCTCATCCCCTGTCTTAAATGGAACAAGCGTTCCCCCGCCGCTCTCCCTTCAGGTGGATGATCGAAAACCGCCCGGAAGCGGCGGGTGAAATCTTCGTAGGTGTCCAACGTCGGGCCTTCTCTTCCCCAGATGGCGTTGGTACAGACCAGTGCTTTTCTAGTCAGACAAGAGATGAGGGCTCTCACTGTCTCGCGTCCTGAGGGGGCTGGCTGAACAGCTGCCTGGTAGAGTTCCAGCTGGAGTAGGAACCCCTGCCACCCGGCAGCCGTTCCATCATACGCTCCCGGGAGCGAGAGCCGAATCCCACTGGATCCTGATGAAGGAGGTGTGGACATCTGGGTCGGTTGTTGTGGGAGCTGGGGAGGTGCTGATGGGTGAACCGGAAAACCCCCTCTCTCCCATTGGTCCATGGTTTGCAGCACGCGATCCATGGCGGTACCGAGACTCTGTAACATGGTCGCGTGCTGCTGAATACGCTCCTCCATTGGGAGAGGAGAGCCGGGTGTACCTGCTGACTCCATTTGTGGTGCGTTATTCTGTGAGGGTGTTGGTGAATGGAAAAATGCAGAGTCAGGTAGGACACAGATATGAGTAATTGTCCAAAATTTACTCAAAATATAAGTAAAGTTCCAACAAGGAACAAACACAATAATCCAGAGCACTAACAACACGAACCCACATGTTAAACAATAACTCACAAAACAGAGAGCGAAGTCAGAGGGTTAAATAAGGAACATAATTAATGGAATGGAATCCAGGTGTGTATGATCAAGACAAAACAAAACGAAAATGTAACATGGATCGGTGGTGACTAGAAAGGTGGTGACGTCGACCGCCGAACACCGGCCGAACAAGGAGAGGGACCAACTTCGGCCGAAGTCGTGACAAATACAAATGATCAAATAGTTTCTCTTTCGTTTCTCTTTGTTTTCATAATTTCCCGTCAATTTGCAAGTAGCTAAATCTCACTGGAGAAATCATCCGAGCGAAGGAAACAGCGCCCCTCCGTCTCAATATGTGTAGCCCATGTATCTGATGTCTGTCTGGACCAAAAGAGTATAACATGTTGCCGCTGTAGAATTTGATTGACAGATGCCAACAAGAATTTGGCCTCCCTTGATATTTTTCTTAAAATAAAATAATTTGCCCGTTAATTAATTAATTAATTCAGCGTTAATTTTCTGATTCTGGTCAGCTTGTGTTGATGTCCTGCAGTAGCTAGCTTGCCAAATTGGCCCTTTCATAAGCCATGGATGGAGATGGGTATTTGGACTGGTGGTTTTTGACTTAATTCTTATGACTGAGCCATGGACCGTTATGTCAACATAACAGAGAGGAGGATGGCATTGGCATTCAACTAGTCTACAAGTAGGGCAAGTAAAAAACAGTTTTGTTTTACTTGCGCACGCGCGCACACACACACACACATACACACACACACACACACACACACACACACACACACAAAAATCAGTACGACATGATATTTAGCAACATTGATTGGACAAAATTGTTTTTTGGTATATTTAAGTTTGTTTTCAGTGTATAAAAAAAACATATATAGCCTTGTTGATTTGATGATGTTTAAATGTTTAAGTGTAAATGGTGCTGGAATAGCGGAGGCAGGGCTCCTGTTGTCTTTGTGCTGACTTGGGGTAACCCTGTGGTTCTAAATCAGTAGCTGTTAAGTAAACTGAAGAAAACATTAACTTGCTTGACCATGCTGCAGGTGATAGAACTGTTTGTTACATGCAATATTTGCTTTGTAGACTTCACCGGACAGATGTTGCTCTCCGGTTTTGTGACATATGTGTAGTTGAATTTATTATGCCACTGTGTGACTGTGTTGTCTTTTTGTTTTCACGCCCTTATTGTATATCACAGTGGCATATGAATTAATGGGTTATAGAGCAAACAACGCAATTATCACAACATACTGTAGGTTGTAATATGGCTTTTTTACTGGGATGGCTTGGCTTCCTCAGTGGATTTACCCATTCAACAAAACTGGCTTGGCTTCCTCAGTGTACCCATTCACCCAAACTGGCTTGGCTTCCTCAGTGGTTTTACCCATTCAACAAAACTGTCTTGGCTTCCTCAGTGGTTTTACCCATTCAACAAAACTGGCTTGGCTTCCTCAGTGTACCCATTCACCCAAACTGGCTTGGCTTCCTTAGTGGTTTTACCCATTCACCAAAACTGGCTTGGCTTCCTCAGTGGTTTACCCATTCACCAAAAATGTCTTGGCTTCCTCAGTGGTTTTACCCATTCACCAAAACCGTCTTGGCTTCCTCAGTGGTTTTACCCATTTACCAAAACTGGCTTGGCTTCCTCAGTGGTTTTACCCATTCAACAAAACTGGCTTGGCTTCCTCAGTGGTTTTACCCATTCAACAAAACTGGCTTGGCTTCCTCAGTGGTTGTACCCATTCACCAAAACTGGCTTGGCTTCCTCAGTGGTTTTACCCATTCAACAAAACTGGCTTGGCTTCCTCAGTGGTTTTACCCATTCAACAAAACTGTCTTGGCTTCCTCAGTGGTTTTACCCATTCAACAAAACTGGCTTGGCTTCCTCAGTGGTTTTACCCATTCAACAAAACCGGCTTGGCTTCCTCAGTGGTTTTACCCATTCAACAAAACTGGCTTGGCTTCCTCAGTGGTTTTACCCATTCAACAAAACTGGCTTGGCTTCCTCAGTGGATTTACCCATTCAACAAAACTGGCTTGGCTTCCTCAGTGTACCCATTCACCCAAACTGGCTTGGCTTCCTCAGTGGTTTTACCCATTCAACAAAACTGGCTTGGCTTCCTCAGTGGTTTTACCCATTCAACAAAACTGGCTTGGCTTCCTCAGTGTACCCATTCACCCAAACTGGCTTGGCTTCCTTAGTGGTTTTACCCATTCATCAAAACTGGCTTGGCTTCCTCAGTGGTTTACCCATTCACCAAAAATGTCTTGGCTTCCTCAGTGGTTTTACCCATTCACCAAAACCGTCTTGGCTTCCTCAGTGGTTTTACCCATTTACCAAAACTGGCTTGGCTTCCTCAGTGGTTTTACCCATTCAACAAAACTGGCTTGGCTTCCTCAGTGGTTTTACCCATTCAACAAAACTGGCTTGGCTTCCTCAGTGGTTGTACCCATTCACCAAAACTGGCTTGGCTTCCTCAGTGGTTTTACCCATTCAACAAAACTGGCTTGGCTTCCTCAGTGGTTTTACCCATTCAACAAAACTGGCTTGGCTTCCTCAGTGGTTTTACCCATTCAACAAAACTGGCTTGGCTTCCTCAGTGGTTTTACCCATTCAACAAAACCGGCTTTGCTTCCTCAGTGGTTTTACCCATTCAACAAAACTGGCTTGGCTTCCTCAGTGGTTTTACCCATTCAACAAAACTGGCTTGGCTTCCTCAGTGGTTTTACCCATTCAACAAAACTGGCTTGGCTTCCTCAGTGGTTTTACCCATTCAACAAAACTGGCTTGGCTTCCTCAGTGGTTTTACCCATTCAACAAAACTGGCTTGGCTTCCTCAGTGGTTTTACCCATTCAACAAAACTGGCTTGGCTTCCTCAGTGGTTTTACCCATTCAACAAAACTGGCTTGGCTTCCTCAGTGGTTTTACCCATTCAAAAAAACTGGCTTGGCTTCCTCAGTGGTTTTACCCATTCAAAAAAACTGGCTTGGCTTCCTCAGTGGTTTTACCCATTCAACAAAACTGGCTTGGCTTCCTCAGTGGTTTTACACATTCAACAAAACTGGCTTGGCTTCCTCAGTGGTTTTACCCATTCAACAAAACTGGCTTGGCTTCCTCAGTGGTTTTACCCATTCAAAAAAACTGGCTTGGCTTCCTCAGTGGTTTTACCCATTCAAAAAAACTGGCTTGGCTTCCTCAGTGGTTTTACCCATTCAACAAAACTGGCTTGGCTTCCTCAGTGGTTTTACCCATTCAACAAAACTGGCTTGGCTTCCTCAGTGGTTGTACCCATTCACCAAAACTGGCTTGGCTTCCTCAGTGGTTTTACCCATTCAACAAAACTGGCTTGGCTTCCTCAGTGGTTTTACCCATTCAAAAAAACTGGCTTGGCTTCCTCAGTGGTTTTACCCATTCAACAAAACTGGCTTGGCTTCCTCAGTGGTTGTACCCATTCAACAAAACCGGCTTGGCTTCCTCAGTGGTTTTACCCATTCAACAAAACTGGCTTGGCTTCCTCAGTGGTTTTACCCATTCAACAAAACTGGCTTGGCTTCCTCAGTGGTTTTACCCATTCAACAAAACTGGCTTGGCTTCCTCAGTGGTTTTACCCATTCAACAAAACTGGCTTGGCTTCCTCAGTGGTTTTACCCATTCAACAAAACTGGCTTGGCTTCCTCAGTGGTTTTACCCATTCAACAAAACTGGCTTGGCTTCCTCAGTGGTTTTACCCATTCAACAAAACTGGCTTGGCTTCCTCAGTGGTTTTACCCATTCAACAAAACTGTCTTGGTTTCCTCAGTGGTTTTACCCATTCAAAAAAACTGGCTTGGCTTCCTCAGTGGTTTTACCCATTCAACAAAACTGGCTTGGCTTCCTCAGTGGTTTTACCCATTCAACAAAACTGGCTTGGCTTCCTCAGTGGTTGTACCCATTCACCAAAACTGGCTTGGCTTCCTCAGTGGTTTTACCCATTCAACAAAACTGGCTTGGCTTCCTCAGTGGTTTTACCCATTCAAAAAAACTGGCTTGGCTTCCTCAGTGGTTTTACCCATTCAACAAAACTGGCTTGGCTTCCTCAGTGGTTTTACCCATTCAACAAAACTGGCTTGGCTTCCTCAGTGGTTGTACCCATTCACCAAAACTGGCTTGGCTTCCTCAGTGGTTTTACCCATTCAACAAAACTGGCTTGGCTTCCTCAGTGGTTTTACCCATTCAACAAAACTGGCTTGGCTTCCTCAGTGGTTTTACCCATTCAACAAAACTGGCTTGGCTTCCTCAGTGGTTTTACCCATTCAACAAAACTGTCTTGGCTTCCTCAGTGGTTTTACCCATCAACCAAAACTGTCTTGGCTTCCTCAGTGGTTTTACCCATTCACCAAAACTGTCTTGGCTTCCTCAGTGGTTTTACCCATTCACCAAAACTGGCTTAGCTTCCTCAGTGGTTTTACCCATTCACCAAAACTGGCATGGCTTCCTCAGTGGTTTTACCCATTCACCAAAACTGGCTTGGCTTCCTCAGTGGTTTTACCCATTCACCAAAACTTGCTTGGCTTCCTCAGTGGTTTTACCCATTCACCAAAACTGGCTTGGCTTCCTCAGTGGTTTTACCCATTCACCAAAACTGGCTTGGCTTCCTCAGTGGTTTTACCCATTCACCAAAACTGGCTTGGCTTCCTCAGTGGTTGTACCCATTCACCAAAACTGGCTTGGCTTCCTCAGTGGTTTACCCATTCACCGAAACTGGCTTGGCTTCCTCAGTGGTTTTACCCATTCACCAAAACTGGCTTGGCTTCCTCAGTGGTTTTACCCATTCACCAAAACTGGCTTGGCTTCTTCAGTGGTTTACCCATTCACCGAAACTGGCTGCAGATAAAAATGAGTAAGCTCAATATAAAACCATCTGTGTTTGTCATATAACGATGGGACTAGTTTCTGTGGATGCGAACAGATTTCCAGTGTTGTGCTTCGTTTGAAGCTTGCATTGATGAGCAAATTACATTTTATGCGGGACTTTCTAGCATACAATGGCAGTGATTATGTAATGTAATCTGACACCAGAGTCCCTAGTCACTGCAGTCAAATGATATTTATTATATTGACAAGTCGTGTGACCGCTCTAACAATGGAAATACATGTCCTCAAAGATGGAAGGCAGGCGGGAGGAGGTGAGATCAGATGGGACCAAGTACTCTAGCCAATGAGGGGGCAGATACTCAGCTCTTCCTGTTCAAAAACCGTAGTTGCTTCGCTGGCTGAAGAGACACTGAGATTTAGAAGTGAAGCAAATAGCCTAAACATTGATAAAACCATTAAAATACACAGACAGCTCCGAACTTCACCTTTAACAGATTTTTAGGATTATTTAGCATTTATTCAATATTTTATTAATTTAAGCTTTATAGGCTATGCAAATAAAAACAAATTCTTATTTAAAATGATGGCCAAACCTTAACGACACAGGGCCAATTGTGCACCGCCCTATGGGACTCCCAATCACGGCCGGTTGTGATACAGCCTGGAATCAAAACAGGGTCTGTAGTGACACCTCTAGCACTGCGATACACTGCCTTAGACTGCTGCGCCACTCGGGAGCCCAAATTACATGATGACTTGTGTTTAATAAAAAGCACTATAAATGTCTAGTAGATTGTCTCTTGCACCTCTGTGCTCTGCAGCACTCGGACTAGCAGAACCAGAAGTTGTAGCAAATTTTTTCAGACATTGTCGGCCTGAAGAGTCTTTCTTTTGGTCTCTAACTTTTCTTGGCACCAACTTTCCATTTTTTTATGATCCATGAATTTCTGTTCTGACTGAGTGACTGACAGAGAGTCAGAGCGGGTCCCAGTAGCGGTGTGTGACTAAAAACACCGGAAATGGCCATATTAGAACATACGTGTTGTGATAATTGCATTGTTTACTGTATAACCTGTTAGTTGCCTTGACACCCTGATATATAGACCTACGACTGAGACAATAAGACACAGTGGCAGAATAAATTCAATCACACATTTTGTTTCATGTGTACTTGACATATAGTCCACAAAAAACATATAACTATATCGTTTTTTTTCTGTCGATAATGACATTTGGCTTTGGGGTGCTGTGATTGGTCTGAAGCCAAATCTAAACTGGCTTCCCTTGATACTTTTTGTTGGTGCGCCAGGACCCTTCACAGCTGACCTGTTTATCAAGGGAGGTCAAATACTTGGTGGATTCCCTTGCATTCAAAGCTAAGGGCGGCAACAATGTCATACTCTTTCTGACCAGACGGCATCAGATACACTACATGGCAAAAGTATGTGGACACCTGCTCGTCAAACATCTAATTTCAAAATCTTGGGCATTAATGTGGAGTTGATCCCCCCTTTGCTGCTATAACAGTCTCCACTCTTCTGGGACAGCTTTCCACTAGATGTTGGAACATTGCTGTGGGGACTTGCTTCCATTCAGCCACTAGAGCATTAGTGAGGTCGAGCACTGATGTTGAGCGATTAGGTCTGACTCGCAGTCGGCGTTTCAATTCATCCCAAAGGTGTTCGATGGGGTTGAGGTCAGGGCTCTCTACAGGCCAGTCAAGTTCTTCCACACCGATGTCGACAAATCATTTCAATATGAACCTCTCGTTGTGCACGGGGGCCTTGTCATGCTGAAACAGGAAAGGGCCTTCCCCAAACTGTTGCCACAAGGTTGGAATTACAGAATCGTCTAGAATGTCATTGTATGCTGTAGCTTTAAGATTTCCCTTCACTGGAACTAAGGGTTCTAGCCCAAACCATGTAAAACAGCCCCAGACCATTCTTCCGCTTCCACCAAAGTTACAGTTGGCACTATGCATTGGGGCAGGAAGCGTTTTCATGGCATCCGTCAAACCCAGATTAATCCGTCAGACTGCCAGATGATGAAGCATGATTCATCACTCCAGAGAACGCGTTTCCACTGCTCCAGAGTCCAATGGCAGCAAGATTTACTCAACTCCAGCCGACATTTGGCATTGCGCATGGTGATCTTAGGCTTGTGTGCGGCTGCTCGGCCATGGAAACCCATTTCATGAAGCTCCCGACAAACAGTTATTGTGCTGACGTTGCTTCAGGAGGCAGTTTTGAACTCGGTAGTGAATGTTGCAACCCGGGACAGAGGATTTTTACGTGCTACGCGCTTCAGCTCTGTGAGCTTGTGTGGCCTACCACTTTCGGGCTGAGCAACTTTGCTCCTAGATGAATTGCTTGCTTGCTATCTAATAGTCTAACTTACGTAAGTTAGCATTAGCCTAACTGTCTACCGTGCTAACATTAGTAAGCTATCCTTGTAGCAAAGTTAGCTAGTTAGCTAGCGACATGGCCAACCATCACCTGATGATGATAGCTGTTATGGCTAGCACATCAATGTCACTATGTGTAGTGGTGACTAGCTAGCTAGCTAGCCATGTAAATTATCTGAGCTAACAACATTAGGCATCAGCAAGTGAGCTAGCTAGCTAGCTATCTTTAGCTTGCTTGGTCATGACATACAGTATTGAGAGACCTAGGACTTTTAGCTTTGTCCTGTTCTTTGTCTGTGGAAATTAGGATTACCAGTGCTTAATTCGAGGCGTATCCTGCCGGAACAGGATCAGGCATCTCTCTGTTTTTAACTTCTTTATTTTGGAACCTATTTGGCACGGATAAGGTGAACTTTTTGCTATTTAAAAATTCTAACAAAAGCGATCAAAGTTAATTCGAGTTGTTCTCAACTTGCCTACCTGGTTATATAAAGGTGAAATAAATGTTATTTAAAAAAAATATATATATTTCAGCACGGGACTAATATTCTAAGAGTTGATTCGGGGTGGGCCGGTCCGGGTTTATGGTTTGTGCAACATTGTAACCTACGTTTGAGACCAACGCATGGCCTTGGTTGTGTGAGAAACACGCCAGTATTTCTCACATAACTAGAATGAGATTCACTTTCTATGATATCGCTCCCTCTCTGCTCTGATGGACATGAGCCTGAAACTCTCATCTCTCCAGCGTTGCAATTTATCATTTATTTTCTTATAGAATCATGCAAAGGGTTCTGAAGGAACTGCAACACCCCTGATCAATGTAAATACATTTTCCAAAGTTATATAATTACTGCTGTCTGTTCAGAAATAAATTAAATCATTCAGAATAGCCTACCACACCATGAGAAGACCTATAATTTAGCTACAGAGGATCAACAGCTTCTTTAAAAAATATAGCCTAGTTGTGGATTGTAGGCCAATAACAAAGAATAGCCTACAGTCGGGAACGTGCGGCAAATCTGTCAGTGAAAAAACAGCATGCAGACAAAACAGGCCTTTAGCAATTTTTAAAATACAATTGAGGGAAAACACAGGTTGGAAAGCAATGGCTCCTGCTGAAAAAAAGAAGACTCTATGCTAGGGTTCGTCAACTAGGTTTGACCTCGGGACAATTTTTTTCTGAGCTAATAGTTGGCAGACCAGAACATAATTAGCATATAATAATAGCACAATTAATAGGTCTACACTACAAATTGAACAACATTTTTAACACATTTGATTAGTACATAATACATTCAGTGACAATAACATAATAATTTCAATCTGATTAATTAAGCTCATAAAATCACCAATGTCTCTACTCAATTATATATTTTTTTGTCTATTTCTCTGTGCGTTGATTGGTGGTGAAAAACAGGTCTATGTAGCATTACTTTTTTTAATGTCAACATTCGTTCCGAACAATGATAGCAAAAGAAAGGTGGATAATGAAAATCGAAGTTTCAAGGAAGAATGGCCAGAGAGATTTTTGTTCATCTTACCATCTTTCTCCAAGGCCAAGCCAGTGTGTTTTCTTTGTAATGAAAATGTCGCTGTTTGCAAAGAATTCAATCTCAGACGGCATAATGAATCTAAGCGTGATACTTTCAAAGTGGCCTTCCCGTCCCAGACAGAGGCCTTCCCGCCCCAGACAGAGGCCTTCCCGCCCCAGACAGAGGCCCAACGCAGAAAAATTGAAGCATTAACTACAAGCTAAACACACGGCAGTAGAATACTCCTTTGTGACCCAACAACAAGTGCCTCCCTAAAAGCGTCCTGAGTTCTAACCAAACACAACATTCCCTTCACAGACTGCGGAGGTATTTAAAAAGTGCACGGTGACAGTTTTGGAGGAATTGGCTACTGACAAGTCTATGGATAGATTAATTGTGTCTGTCAAACAGGTGCCCCTGTTTGTGTCAACAGCCGGCCGCCATGTCCTTGCACTGGTGAATGATGTGCATAGGATTGTTCCGGAGGGGCTCAGTCAGGCTATTGACGAGAGTACTGACAACACCGATGTAGCACAGTTGTGTGTGTGTGTGTATGTCTGTTATTTTCATGAAAATTACTTTTTAATAAGAAGAGCTACTGGCACTGATTCCCCTAAAAAGGACACACCACCGGGGACATCCTATTCACAAAGCTGGAAGAATTATTTACGCAGCATGGCTTGTCATTTGAAGAAAAGTCAACTTTGTGGTCACCAACAGGGCTCCTGCTATGGTGGGTAGACACAGGGGCCTGGTCAGCAGGTTGAAGGAATTCCATCAGAGTGTGCTGTGTGCCAGACTAAACGGTGAGCTAAAAGATGTGATAGATAAAGTAATGTCAGGGGGACATCAAGCACCCAGGGGGACATCAAGCACCCAACACCGTCTTTTCCGCGAGCTTGTGACAGAATCAGAGGATGATTTCTTGCTGTACAACAACGTGCGCTGGCTGAGTAAAGGAAAAGCTCCAGAGCCATTCTGTCAGCTGCATGACCAGGTTGTGGATTTTCTCCGAAAAATCTAAATGAGGGCAGCAGCTGACCACCTTCGTATTCTGGAAATGGACGAATCGCTCTCTAATGTTTTGTTTTTTTGGCTGACATATTCTGTTACTTAAACGGGTTAAATCTGCAGTTACAAGGAACGGTTGTGAACATGTTGGAAAAATTTGAGGACTTTACTAGGAAGCTTGAGTTGTTGGATTTGGACTTGTCATCTGGAAGGCTGCTACACTTCAGCACGATGAAGAAACGACAGGAAGAGGAAACCAGGCCGCAGCGTTGTCACACAGGTGATGGAAGACTTCATCAAGCAGCTGACAACATTTGACGACTACATTATGCCCAAGGATATCATTGCTTTTGTATGTGATCCTCTCACAGTCCGCCCAGGTGGAGAATTCTCCTCCCTTGCTAAGAAAACGATACCCTCGCTGGATGAGGCCGCAGTTCAAACTGAGCTGATTCATTTCCAGACATCGAGCCAAATCAGGTATGCACTCAGGAGTGCCGAGTCCTTGTGTGTGTTTTGGGTGGCATGGTCAGAGGAATACAGCGCAATAAAGAAACTTGCATTTTATGTGCTAACAATGTTCGCATCGACTTACACCTGCGAGTCCTCCTTTTCCTCTATGGACGCAATCAAGACTCACGACAGGAACCGCCTTTCACATAAGTCAATCAAGACTCACGTCAGGAACGGACTTTCACACAAGTCAATCAAGACTCACGACAGGAACGGACTTTCACACAAGTCAATCAAGACTCACGACAGGAACGGACTTTCACACAAGTCAATCAAGACTCAGAGGGTACCGGTACTGAAGCTGACGGTATTTTCTGGTTTGTTTGGTCGTTACAGGAGCAGGCTTTTCCGATACAGACAGTCAGACTCAGAGGGTACCGGTACTGAAGCTGACGGTATTTTCTGTTTTGTTTGGTCGTTACAGGAGCAGGCTTTTCCGATACAGACAGTCAGACTCAGAGGGTACCGGTACTGAAGCTGACTGTATTTTCTGTTTTGTTTGGTCGTTACAGGAGCAGGCTTTTCCGATACAGACAGTCAGACTCAGAGGGTACCGGTACTGAAGCTGACGGTATTTTCGGTTTGTTTGGTCGTTACAGGAGCAGGCTTTTCCGATACAGACAGTCAGACTCAGAGGGTACCGGTACTGAAGCTGACGGTATTTTCTGTTTGTTTGGTCGTTACAGGAGCAGGCTTTTCCGAATCAGACAGTCAGACTCAGAGGGTACCGGTACTGAAGCTGACGGTATTTTCTGGTTTGTTTGGTCGTTACAGGAGCAGGCTTTTCCGAATCAGACAGTCAGACTCAGAGGGTACCGGTACTGAAGCTGACGGTATTTTCTGGTTTGTTTGGTCGTTACAGGAGCAGGCTTTTCCGAATCAGACAGTCAGACTCAGAGGGTACCGGTACTGAAGCTGACGGTATTTTCGGTTTGTTTGGTCGTTACAGGAGCAGGCTTTTCCGATACAGACAGTCAGACTCAGAGGGTACCGGTACTGAAGCTGACGGTATTTTCTGTTTGTTTGGTCGTTACAGGAGCAGGCTTTTCCGAATCAGACAGTCAGACTCAGAGGGTACCGGTACTGAAGCTAACGGTATTTTCTGGTTTGTTTGGTCGTTACAGGAGCAGGCTTTTCCGAATCAGACAGTCAGACTCAGAGGGTACCGGTACTGAAGCTGACGATATTTTCTGGTTTGTTTGGTCGTTACAGGAGCAGGCTTTTCCGATACAGACAGTCAGACTCAGAGGGTACCGGTACTGAAGCTGACGGTATTTTCTGGTTTGTTTGGTCGTTACAGGAGCAGGCTTTTCCGAATCAGACAGTCAGACTCAGAGGGTACCGGTACTGAAGCTGACGGTATTTTCTGGTTTGTTTGGTCGTTACAGGAGCAGGCTTTTCCGATACAGACAGTCAGACTCAGAGGGTATCTGTCTGTTTCTTTTTTTCAGAATGTTTTTGGTGTTTTTTTACGTAGGATGTTACCTTTTTTGGCCAGTTGCAAATGTATGTAGGCCTAATACAAAAAAGAATTCCCCTTCTATTGGGAGATTTATTTATTTTTTTCTTTGTGAAAGATGCTGTGAAGCCACATAGCCTACCTCAGCCAGTTAAGTTATTTAATAAAGGCCTTCGCTCGAGGAAGAAATAGAGTCCAATTAAGCCCTCTTGTTGTTTGTAAAGTCAAATTAAAATGAAGATTATTGTCGAATTGAATTACTCGACTGGTGTGGTTTCTTCTCCATCTGTTGCTGGGCACCACTTGCATAACAAGTTAGCTATAATTTCAGCACCAGGCGCTGTTCACCTCCTATTGAATGCTGTAACGTCTGGAGAGTGATGGGTGTGGAGTCAGACGCAAAGAGCAGAAGGTGGACGGGAAAAACGTTTTAATGTCCTTTCGTCAAGTAACCAGTTACAAACATGGGTGAAGCCCAAAACACAGGTGCTACAAACCCAAAACCATAGTTACCAAAAAACCCGGACAGCGAAAACCCAACAGAACACAAACACCACATACGTCAAAATAACAACAAGCCCGCACAAACAGCAGCGGGCTAAACAAACTTAAATAACACCCCTCCCAAAACCCCAACCAGGAACAGGTCAAAACAATGAGACAAAAACAAACGAAAAGGAAAAAGGGATCGGTGGCAGCTAGTAGACCGGTGACGACGACCGCCGAGCGCCACTCGAACAGGAAGAGAAGCCACCTTCGGTGGTATTCGTGACAATTGCGATGTGCTCGCGGTGTTTCAGCACCACAAATGGTCTGCTGCATGTTTTATCAGTTGACTGTCTCCTGCATTCTCACTCCTCATTTATTCAGTTCAAAATGTACCTTTTGCATTATTTAGGTAGGGACACTTCCTTCTTGGGACATTGCATTTGGGACTTTTTGCATATCAGGTCCAAGATAATTTGTATTTTATTTACATAATTATTCAGACCTTTTGCTATGAGACTTGAAATTGAGCTCAGATGTATCCTGTTTCCATTTATCATCCTTGAGATGTTTCTACAACTTGATTGGATTCCACCTGTGGAAATTCAGTTGATTAGAAAGGCACACAATTGTTTTGGAAAGGCACACACCTGTCTATTTAAATAAGGTCCCACAGTGACAGTGCATGTCAGAGCTAAAAACCAAGCCATGAGGTTGAAGGAATTTTCCATAGAGCTCCGAGACAGGATTGTGTCGAGGAACAGATCTGGGGAATGGTATGGAAAGATGTCTGCAGCATTGAAGGTCTCCAAAAACACTGTGGCCTCCATCATTCTTAAATGGAAGAAGTTTGGAACCAATAAGACTCTTCCTAGAGCTGGCCGCCCGGCCAAACTGAGCAATCGAGGGAAAAGGGCCTTGGTCATGGAGGTATTTGTTGTAGAGTGGCCAGAAGGAGGCAACTCTTAAATAAAAGGCACATGAAAGACCGCTTGGAGTTTGCCAAGAGACACCTAAAGACTCTCAGACCATGACAAACAAGATTCTCTGGTCTGATGAAGGGTACCGGTACTGAGTCAATGTGGAGGTTATATACAGAGGGTACCGGTACCGAGTCAATGTGGAGGCTATATACAGGGGGTACCGGTACCGAGTCAATGTGGAGGTTATATACAGAGGGTACCAGTACAGAGTCAATGTGGAGGTTATATACAGGGGGTACCGGTACAGAGTCAATGGGGAGGTTATATACAGGGGGTACCGGTACAGAGTCAATGTGGAGGCTATATACAGAGGGTACCAGTACAGAGTCAATGTGGAGGTTATATACAGGGGGTACTGGTACAGAGTCAATGTGGAGGCTATATACAGGGTGTACCGGTACAGAGTCAATGTGGAGGCTATATACAGGGGGTACCGGTACAGAGTCAATGTGGAGGCTATATACAGGGGGTACCGGTACAGAGTCAATGTGGAGGTTTTATACAGGGGGTACCGGTACAGAGTCAATGTGGAGGTTTTATACAGGGGGTACCGGTACAGAGTCAATGTGGAGGCTATATACAGGGGGTACCGGTACAGAGTCAATGTGGAGGCTATATACAGGGGGTACCGGTACAGAGTAAATGTGGAGGTTATATACAGGGGGTACCTGTACAGAGTCAATGTGGAGGTTATATACAGGGTGTACCGGTACAGAGTCAATGTGGAGGCTATATACAGGGGGTACCGGTACAGAGTCAATGTGGAGGCTATATACAGGGGGTACCGGTACAGAGTCAATGTGGAGGTTATATACAGGGGGTACCAGTACAGAGTCAATGTGGAGGTTATATACAGGGTGTACCGGTACAGAGTCAATGTGGAGGCTATATACAGGGGGTACCGGTACAGAGTCAATGTGGAGGCTATATACAGGGTGTACCGGTACAGAGTCAATGTGGAGGTTATATACAGGGTGTACCGGTACAGAGTCAATGTGGAGGTTATATACAGAGGGTACCAGTACTGAGTCAATGTGGAGGCTATATACAGGGGGTACCTGTACAGAGTCAATGTGGAGGTTATATACAGAGGGTACCGGTACAGAGTCAATGTGCGGGGGAACAGGTTAGTAAAGGCCATTTGTAAAGTGACTATGCATAGATAATAAACAGCGAGTAGCAGCAGTGTAAAAAACAAACAGACTTGATGGAGGTCTTTTACTTGTTATTTGAAGAAATAGGACAATGCCCTTAGTAAATGTTTTATACAGTAGACGTTTTATACAGTAGACGTTAATAGGACAATGCCCTTAGTAAATGGGGCCCCATGTGAAGACGTTTTATACAGTAAACGTTAATAGGACGTTTTCTCTACTAACAAGAAACTAACTGTTGGATATTCAATTTAATTTCTTGAATTTCACATAACATTGTTTTTTTGGACTGACCGAATTTAAACTCCCATCCTCGCTGCACAAGAATAATCTTATTTTGATTTCCAATTGAAATTCACAGTGGACCATTTTACTCAAATAGGGTCACACACACCCAAAAAATGTAAACTTGTTCGTAGCACTTATTGCATACCTACACCTCTACTCTAACCTTGAGTTTGAGTAACCTGACGAGGAAATACAATCAATCAGCTTCTGATTCGTTTGCCAAAGTTCATTATACATCGAATGCCAAAACACCCTATGGAGGTTTTATGAGTGATAAACACCCTATGGAGCTTTTATGAGTGATACCGAAAGAGACCTCCATCAAGTATGTTCACGAGGCAAGCCACCATATGGGCTCGGCTTAATGCGGCAGAACCCATCTGGACTGGATCCCATTATTACAACCATAACTCAAGAGAGCCAGAGAGAGAAGTAGAGGATATGAAGAGAGAAGTAAAGGATATGAAGAGAGAAGTAGAGGATATGAAGAGAGAAGTACAGGATATGAAGAGAGAAGTAGAGGATATGAAGAGAGAAGTAGAGGATATGAAGATAGAAGTAGAGGATATGAAGAGAGAAGTACAGGATATGAAGAGAGAAGTAGAGGAAATTAAGAAAAAAGTAGAAGAAATTAAGAAAAAAGTACAGGATATGAAGAGAGAAGTTGTGGATATGAAGAGAGAAGTAGAGGATATGAAGAGAGAAGTAGAGGATATGAAGAGAGAAGTACAGGATATGAAGAGAGAAGTACAGGATATGAAGAGAGAAGTAAAGGATATGAAGAGAGAAGTACAGGATATGAAGAGAGAAGTACAGGATACGAAGAGAGAAGTACAGGAAATTAAGAAAAAAGTACAGGATATGAAGAGAGAAGTTGTGGATATGAAGAGAGAAGTACAGTAATCCCTCGTTTATCGCGGGGGTTACGTTCCGAAAATGACCCGCGATAAGTGAAATCCGCGAAATAGAAAACTTTTTTTTTTTTTTACAATTAGCAACTATTACATGTATACAAATACAGTGACTCACGTGTAGGCCGTTTCACTGCTCTTCAGACTGGGCCGCTGCATCCTGACTGCGCTCTGCAGTGTTCTCTTCTTCTGAAGCCCGCGGTGCAGGTGTGTTTGTTCGGGAGAAGAACATAGTGATAGGCAGCTGTTGTCGCTCTTTTTTCTTCTTTGCAAAAAGATCCTTGTACACCGACATGCCACCATCGATTACGTTGGAGAACTGTAATGAACGGCTCATCAAAGGGTCCCATTCCTCAGCTACTCGCTTAAGTTCAGTGGCCATTCTCACCATGGTTGCTAAGCGACCAAGCCAACTTAATGTAAATTTGCCAAGCTGTTTTATGTACGTACACATAACTGCACGAGACGACAAAATGATAGCACAATTCGTAGCATGTTTTGATACAAGAAGCGGGAGTGAGTTTTTAGCGAATCAGAATGCAGAGCACAATGCACCAAAAAAAAAAAAAAATGCATTATGAAAATCCGCAAAATAGCGAATCCGCGATAAGTGAACCGCGAAGTGGCGAGGGATCACTGTACAGGATATGAAGAGAGAAGTACAGGATATGAAGAGAGAAGTACAGGATATGAAGAGAGAAGTAAAGGATATGAAGAGAGAAGTACAGGATATGAAGAGAGAAGTACAGGATACGAAGAGAGAAGTACAGGATATGAAGAGAGAAGTAGAGGAAATTAAGAAAAACGTACAGGATATGAAGAGAGAAGTTGTGGATATGAAGAGAGAAGTAGAGGATATGAAGAGAGAAGTACAGGATATGAAGAGAGAAGTACAGGATATGAAGAGAGAAGTACAGGATATGAAGAGAGAAGTACAGGATATGAAGAGAGAAGTACAGGATATGAAGAGAGAAGTAAAGGATATGAAGAGAGAAGTACAGGATATGAAGAGAGAAGTACAGGATACGAAGAGAGAAGTACAGGATATGAAGAGAGAAGTAGAGGAAATTAAGAAAAACGTACAGGATATGAAGAGAGAAGTTGTGGATATGAAGAGAGAAGTAGAGGATATGAAGAGAGAAGTACAGGATATGAAGAGAGAAGTACAGGATATGAAGAGAGAAGTACAGGATATGAAGAGAGAAGTACAGGATATGAAGAGAGAAGTAGAGAAGTACAAGATAATGCTGTGAAAGACAGACAAAAATTGAGGTAGCACAGAAAGGGAGAAAGAATAAATGAAAGGGAGAGGGGAAAATAGAGAATGTGGCAGAGAGAGGAAGCCGGGATGGAGGGAGGAGGGTTTGGAGGAGGAGTGAGAAGGTGGGATGGATATGCAGACAGAGTGCGAACACCATCAATGGTGCTGTCTGGGCAGAGGTTAACTTGATTAAGGCTGTTAACGCTGCCGAATGGGGTGCTGGAGGAGATCATTACTCAAAGGGTGACAAACACAGACATCAACACATCAGCAGCAGGCTAAATCATCTATTTCTCTCTCTCTCTCTCTCTCTCTCTCTTTCCTTCTCTGTCCCCCCCTCTCTCTCTCTCCTTCCCTCTCGCTCTACGTCTCTCTCCCTCCCTCTCGCTCTCCCCTCTCTCTCTTTCTGTCTCTCTGTCCAATCACAGACACAATGTAGCTCTGATTAGCCCTCTTAGCCATAGCCATGCAGTCTGACTGAAGTCTGACCAAGCTGCTAAAACGGTTAGAAAAACAATAGACAAATGGCTTAGAATCGATATTATTCTCTTTCCAAAGTGTCAACCTAAAAGAACAATCAGGAAGTCTGCAACAGGTCTGTTTTTCCAACTCCACTCCTTCATACAGAAGCAGTTCTGAGTTCCCATAGCAACAGTACTTTTTATGCTTGCTATTTTTTTTCTCCAACAGTGGCCAACCAGGTTTCACCTTATTGACTAATTTACATTAGCTCTGGGAGGTTATTCAACAAGTAAGAGTAGTTCACCAAGCCACCTTCGCTGCACCCTTATGCAGAAAGCTTTATCTTAAATACATTTACATCTGCAGAGGTCTGAGGGATGATTAAATATGAGGACTTCTGACTTCTGTGAAGGCGTTCTGCTCTGGCTGGCCCATCCATCAGAAGGGTTTCTTCCAGTTCGATGCATTCCCATTCGGAATGAACGATGCGCCTTCATCATTGGCGAACAGGTCAATCTCGTCTCAAACTGCATTTACATGAAATGTTTCATCACTCCAGTCACTCCTTAACACGACCCGCCCCTCTGCGGGGCTACCAGCGCTGTATAACAATTGAGAGAATTGTTCCATGGCCTTGACACTGTGAATCGCAGATGGCAAGGTCAAGAAAACTTTAAAATAACACGCATTTTTTTCAGTGTCGTGCTGAACCAAACCATTCTGTTCACATTGTCCTTTCCTCCTCAGTATCGACAGCTATCGTTGTTTCCCACCAAGAGTTTTGAGAATATTCCTTTGACCAGCTAGTTGTGATCCAGTCCCTTGTCACGCTGCAAATGAACCAAAGTCGTGTTCATTTGCACGTACAGTGTAAAACATGTCAAAATGTTTTGGTGACGTAAAACTGAAATGAGCGCTTCCTTTTGAAGAAGTAAAAGTGGGTCCCTCCTTGTTTCAGTCCATTTTAGTTCATTTGTTGCGTAATGAACTAACCCTGTTTACAACCGGGTGGGTCCCTGTCCCTGTCCACCATTTTGGAAACACTGGTTCAACTCTATATCTTTCATTCCAGAAACATGTTTGAACGTGTTTGACTGGAGTGGTTCACAGAGAGGTGTCTCTTTCTTTGAACTGATGACTGACATTCACCATCACAGTATGTCAATAGATTCTAGAAATCCTCCCAGCGCTTGTCCCCGAGTATGGAAAACAGGGAGAGGGTGAGTGCAAATTAAATCACTTGCTAAACAGTGACACGATGTCGGAACACAAATATCACATAACAAAGCAATTACGCTTAAGTGGCCAAGACACACACACACACACACGCACACGCACACACACACACACACACACACACACACACACACACACACACACACACACACACACACACACACACACACACACACACACACACACACGCAAATCTTGTCCATTGTGCTGATGCAGAATGAGCTGAGTCTTATTTTTGCATTGAAAAAGGGAATATTTAACGATCACATGAAAAAAAAAAAGGGCTCATATTTACTGCATTCATTATCCAGGCAGCCCATTCCTTCATCCTGAAAGGAGATCTGGGAGAATGTAATCTTACGGCCATGGAGCTGACAATCAATGTCCTCACAATATTGAATCAGTGGTACGTTTCCTTTGCACTAAAATGTATTTCAATTGAAGAGGGTCGATACACATTCAATCTGAGACACACAAAAAAACCTGTACGCTTCTACATTAAAGATAGTCAACTTGTGGGGGGGGGGGGGATACGAGGGCTTTAACCTTCTTCGAAACTTGCACACTCAGGAAAATGCAAAGCCAAATGCCCTCAATACCTAGATGCACATGATGCCACTGTAGATAGGTAAGGTAAGCTATCTTTATGCATGATGTTCTGAAAGTTATTGCTCTACGCGTAAAAGGAGAACCACATCAGCTGGAAGACGCTTTGGGTTTTGTCATTTTCCCGTGCTGAACCCTTTGCCCAACATCGCAATAACATTGTTCGATGACTGTATATAACATCAAGCTGGAGATGTACATTTTCAGCTCGTTGAAAAAAAATGATTTAATTTAATTAAAATATGTTAATGACATTTCTTGAAAACAGTTCATTTTGTATTACATTTTCATTAGCGTTTAAGTACCTGTTACTTAAAAGGAGAGATGAACGCGTCAATAGAAACCATATGCGTCGCCATATCTGATCGTTTTCAACCACAGTTCGTCAAACCAAGATCAAAGTAAATCAACGTTTATTGGTTTCATACACAGATCTGCAGGTGTTATAGCAATTGCAGGGAAAACGCATGTGTTACAAGTTCCTACAGTTCAGTAGAATGTCTCAGTGGAGGCTGGTGGGAGGATATATAGGAGGACAGGCTCATTTTAATGGCTGGAATGGAATGAATGGAACAGTAAACACATCAAAAATATGGAAAAAAACTCAAGACCACCTTTACTCCACACACAGAGACCCCTACAAAGCTCTTGCTCGCCCTCCATTTGGCAAATCTGACCATAACTCTATCCTCCTGATTCCTGCTTACAAGCAAAAACTAAAGCAAGAAGTAGCAGTGACTCGCTCAATAAGGAAGTGGTCAGAGGACGCAGATGCTAAGCTACAGGACTGTTTTGCTAGCAGACTGGAATATTTTCCGGGATTCTTCCGATGGCATTGAAGAGCGCGCCACATCAGTCACTGGCTTCATCAACAAGTGCATCGATGACGTCGTCCCCACAGTGACCGTACGTACATATCCCAAACAGAAGCCATGGATTACAGGCAACATCCGCACTGAGCAGGGTAGAGCTGGGTAGAGCAGTCGCTTTCAAGGATCGGGACACTAATCCGGACGCTTATAAGAAGTCTCACTATGCTCTCAGACGAACCATCAAACAGGCAAAGCGTCAATACTGGATTAAGATTGAATCATGCTACACTGGCTCCGACGCTTACCGGATGTGGCAAGGCTTGCAAACTATTATGGAGGGAAGCACAACCGTGAGCTGCCCAGTGAAACGAGACTGCCAGACGAGCTAAATAACTTCTATGCTCGCTTCGAAGTAACGCTGAAGCATACATGAGAGCATCAGCTGTTCCGGACGACTGTGTGATCACGCTCTCCGTACCCAATGTGAGTAAGACCTTTAAACAGGTCAACATTCACAAGGCCGCAGGGCCAGACAGATTACCAGGACGTGTACACCGAGCATGCGCTGAACAACTGGCAAGTGTCTTCACTGACATTTTCAACCTGTCCCTGACCGAATCTGTAATACCAACATGTTTCAAGCAGAACACCATAGCCCCTGTGCCCTAGAACACCAAGGTAACCTGCCTAAATGACTACCGTAGCACTCACGTCTGTAAACATGAAGTGCTTTGAAAGGCGGGTCATGGTTCACATCAACACCGTTATCCCAGAAACCCTAGACCCACTCCAATTTGCATACTGCCCCAACAGATCCACAGATGATGCAATCTCTATTGCTGTCCACACTGCCTTTTCCCACCTGGACAAAAGAAACACATACATGAGAATGCTATTCATTGACTACAGCTGTGGCTATGGCTCAACACCATAGTGCCCTCAAAGCTCATCACTAAATTAGGGACCCTGGGACTAAACACCTCCATCTGCAACTGGATCCTGGACTTCCTGACGGGCCGCCCTCAGATGGTAAGGGTAGGAAACAACACATCTGCCACGCTGATCCTCAACACTGGGGTCCTCAGGGGTGAGTGCTCAGTCCCTTCCTCCCTGTTCACCCCTGACAGCATGGCCGTGCACGACTCCAACACCATCATTAAGAGTGCCGAGGACATAACAGCGGTAGGCCTGATCACTGACAACGATGAGACAGCCTATAGGGAGGATGTCAGAGACCTGGCAGTGTGGTGCCAGAATAACAACCTCTCCCTCAACGTGATCAAGACAAAGGATATGATTGTGGACAACAGAAAAAGGAAGACCGCTCCCAATCTCATTGACGGGGCTGTAGTGGAGCAGGTTGAGAGCTTCAAGTTCCTTGGTGTCCACATCACCATTAAACTATCATGGTCCAAACACACCAAGACAGTCGTGAAGAGGGCATGACAACGCCTATTCCCCATCAGGAGACTGAAAAGATTTGGCATGGGTCCTCAGATCCTCAAAAAGTTCTACTGCTGCACCATCAAGAGCATCTTGACTGGTTGCATCACCGCCTGGTATGGCAACTGCTCGGCCTCTGACCGCAAGGCACTACAGAGGGTAGTGCGTATGGCTCAGTACATCACTGGGGCCAAGCTTCCTGCCATCCTGGACCTCTATACCAGGCGGTGTCAGAGGAAGGCCCAAAAAATTGCCAAGGACTCCAGTCCCCCTACTCATAGACTATTCTCTCTGCTACCGCACGGCAAGCGGTACTGGAGAGCCAAGTCTAGGTCAAAAAGGCTTCTTAAAGCTTCTACCCCCAAGCCTTAAGACTCTTGAACAGGTAATGAAATGGTTACCCGGACTATTTGCATTGTCCCCACCCCTCTCCCCATTTTTACGCTGCTGCTGTTCCATTTATTCCAGTCATTACAAATCTAAATTGCACCTGGGATGGAATAATACATTATGGCCTTTCTCTTACATTTCAAAGATGATGGTACAAAAAAAAAATACAAAAGAACGGTTGTTTTTTTCTTTGTATTATCTTTTACCAGATCTATTGTGTTACATTCTACTACATTCCTTTTACATTTCCATAAACTTCAAAGTGTTTCCTTTCAAATGGTACCAAGAATATGCATATCCTTGCTTCAGGGCCTGAGCTACAGGCAGTTAGATTTGGGTATGTCATTTTAGGCGAATAAAAGAAGAAAAAAAAGAGGGGGCTAATCCTTAAAGCAGTCACTGAAGTCACTGAAGCTCCTGCCTCTTTCAAAGTCACTGATATCTCTTCTAGCCATGGTAGCCAAAATAATGGGCAACTCGGCCTGTCCAGCATTTTATACATGACCCTAAGCATGATAGTGTGTTTTAATTGCTTAATTAACTCAGGAACAACACCTGTGTGGAAGCATCTTCTTTCAATAGTGTGTTTGCTTTATTTTGGCAGTTTCCTGTACATACAAAGTCTACTCTTTATTTGTTATTTCAACTTTCTATCAATGTAAAAAGAAAAAAAGTCTGTTTGGTTGTGTTTTCTAATGTAGATTTTAGTCCCATATCAATGAAAGTTTATTTTGATTTCAATTATTGTTTGTGTTCAATCAGATATCCATCAAAATGTAATGTTGATTTTATGTTGGCGTCAGGTTTTCACCTGGTGAAAGGGTACCAAATATTCTGCTAGCTAGGCCATCGCTTCTTCAGTACTACAGTAGATTTACCACCAACCAGCATGTTGATGACTCTACAAACACAACAACACTAAAAGACCTCTGATAGAATGGATGTTTTACTGTCAGCGGGACCTACGGTCAACCAGTTCTCAAGCCATAACCCCACTCCACATCTTAAAAAAAGACTAGTATTAATACCACCCCAACCACCATCCCATCAATAAATGTTCCCCCAAATCACCACCTGATCAATAACTGCCCTCCCAATAACCACTACAGGAGTAACCACTACAGGAGTAACCACTACAGGAGTAACCACTACAGGAGTAACCACTACAGGAGTAACCACTACAGGAGTAACCACCATAGGAGTAACCACTACAGGAGTAACCACTACAGGAGTAACCACCATAGGAGTAACCACCACAGGAGTAACCACTACAGGAGTAACCACCACAGGAGTAACCACTACAGGAGTAACCACCATAGGAGTAACCACTACAGGAGTAACCACCATAGGAGTAACCACTACAGGAGTAACCACTACAGGAGTAACCACCACAGGAGTAACCACTACAGGAGTAACCACCACAGGAGTAACCACTACAGGAGTAACCCACAGGAGTAACCACCACAGGAGTAACCACTACAGGAGTAACCACCATAGGAGTAACCACTACAGGAGTAACCACTACAGGGGTAACCACCACAGGAGTAACCACTACAGGAGTAACCACTACAGGAGTAATCCCCACAGGAGTAACCACTACAGGAGTAACCCCCACAGGAGTAACCACCACAGGAGTAACCACTACAGGAGTAACCCCCACAGGAGTAACCTCCACAGGAGTAACCACTACAGGAGTAACCCCCACAGGAGTAACCTCCACAGGAGTAACCACTACAGGAGTAACCACCACAGGAGTAACCACTGCAGGAGTAACCACCACAGGAGTAACCACCACAGGAGTAACCACTACAGGAGTAACCCCCACAGGAGTAACCTCCACAGGAGTAACCACTACAGGAGTAACCCCCACAGGAGTAACCTCCACAGGAGTAACCACTACAGGAGTAACCACCACAGGAGTAACCACTGCAGGAGTAACCACCACAGGAGTAACCACCACAGGAGTAACCACTACAGGAGTAACCACCATAGGAGTAACCCCCACAGGAGTAACCACTACAGGAGTAACCCCCACAGGAGTAACCACTACAGGAGTAACCACCACAGGAGTAACCACCACAGGAGTAACCACTACAGGAGTAACCACCATAGGAGTAACCACTACAGGAGTAACCACTACAGGAGTAACCACCATAGGAGTAACCACTACAGGAGTAACCACTACAGGAGTAACCACCACAGGAGTAACCACTACAGGAGTAACCACTACAGGAGTAACCACCATAGGAGTAACCACTACAGGAGTAACCACCACAGGAGTAACCACTACAGGAGTAACCACCACAGGAGTAACCACTACAGGAGTAACCACCACAGTATTAACCACCACAGGAGTAACCACCACAGGAGTAACCACCACAGGAGTAACCCACAGGAGTAACCACCACAGGAGTAACCACTACAGGAGTAACCCCCACAGGAGTAACCTCCACAGGAGTAACCACCACAGGAGTAAACGCCACAGGAGTAACCACCACAGGAGTAACCACCACCCCCATCACCACCACAGGGGTAACCTCCACAGGAGTAACCACCACAGGAGTAACCACTGCAGGAGTAACCACTACAGGAGTAACCCGCAGGAGTAACCACTACAGTATTAACCACCACCCCCATCACCGCCACAGGAGTAACCACCATAGGAGTAACCCCCACAGGAGTAACCACTACAGGAGTAACCCCCACAGGAGTAACCACTACAGGAGTAACCTCCACAGGAGTAACCACCACAGGAGTAACCACCACAGGAGTAACCACTACAGGAGTAACCACCACAGTATTAACCACCACAGGAGTAACCACCACAGGAGTAACCACCACAGGAGTAACCCACAGGAGTAACCACCACAGGAGTAACCACTACAGGAGTAACCCCCACAGGAGTAACCTCCACAGGAGTAACCACCACAGGAGTAAACGCCACAGGAGTAACCACCACAGGAGTAACCACCACCCCCATCACCACCACAGGGGTAACCTCCACAGGAGTAACCACCACAGGAGTAACCACTGCAGGAGTAACCACTACAGGAGTAACCCGCAGGAGTAACCACTACAGTATTAACCACCACCCCCATCACCGCCACAGGAGTAACCACCATAGGAGTAACCCCCACAGGAGTAACCAGTACAGGAGTAACCCCCACAGGAGTAACCACTACAGGAGTAACCTCCACAGGAGTAACCACCACAGGAGTAACCACCACAGGAGTAACCTCCACAGGAGTAACCGCCACCCCCATCACCACCACAGGAACTCGTGATTAGATAGAGAAGACAACTCTAAACCTTTAAACCCTCTGACAGGTTTCAGATGATTGAAGCACTATATTGGATTCCAGCTGAGTCATCCTACACTCTCTCCGAAAGTTTCTTGGCCCAAAAGGTAATTTGTGCTTGATTTGTGGACACAATACCAACCCTCAACCCACCCCACTCCCGTGGTTAGAAGCCAGGGGCCTGCCAGGACTAATCTGCAGTAAATCAGATTGAGGTGCTGATAGCTCTGTGTGTCCCTGATTGCTCCCCGTACCCCTAGTAAGTTTTGGGGGATCCTTCTGGCACTTTCCTCCCCAAGTCTTGATTGGCTGGGAGACTCAAGGGGGTCTTTGAGAGCCCATCTGTTTTTCATATTGAGAGCAGACTTGGGGACAGAGGTGATATTACATTTGAAGTGATGAGGGCGGTTGATTCTGATTAAGGGTTTAGTGTCTGGAGTCTCTGTCTGTCCGTCCGTCCGTCCGTCTGTCCGTCTGTGCGTCCGTGCGTCCGTCCGTCCGTCCGTCCGTCCGTCCGTCCGTCTGTGCGTCTGTCTGTCTGTCTGTCTGTCTGTCTGTCTGTCCGTCCGTCCGTCCGTCTGTCTGTCTCTTTACTCCACAGTTGAGCCTCTTTGCAGTATTCTTATAGTAGAACTGGCCATCTTGTTAAATGATGCACTGATCACGAGGCCAGAATATTACCTTTGAAAGACAAACATGTTCTGACTTCATATCAAAGTCAGTGAGTTGTTTTCAGTATGTTTTCAACGTAGGTCAACGCACTACAACGCCCTCCTGTTGCCTAGGCGTAAAATGGCCGTCCACTTGCTTAATTATCGTTGCCTTTATAATGAGTTTTTCCTAAGGCTCTTAGCCCGAATAATTAGATTTTCCTTAAAGCAATTTCATTTAATGTATAAAATCATATATCCAATTCTGCAAGAGAATCGATAGTGAAGCAAAAGTCACGGCTACATAGATTGCCTGCTCAGGGGTAAATTGAGAAAAGGGAGGGTGAGGACTGAGGAGGGACATGCAGCCACCCAACAGAATGACTAGTATGAATTGTTGTCTGTGAGTGTGCTGGTGTCAGGTGTAATCAATAGTAGTCTATCAGAGTGGTGGTGTAATCAATAGTAGTCTATCAGAGTGGTGGTGTCTGGTGTAATCAATAGTAGTCTATCAGAGTGGTGGTGTAATCAATATGAGTCTATCAGACTGATGGTGTAATCAATAGTAGTCTATCAGACTGATGGTGTAATCAATAGTAGTCTATCAGACTGATGGTGTAATCAATATTAGTCTATCAGACTGATGGTGTAATCAATAGTAGTCTATCAGAGTGGAGGTGTAATCAATATTAGTCTATCAGTGATGGTGTCTGGTGTAATCAATAGTAGTCTATCACAGTGGTGGTGTAATCAATATTAGTCTATCAGTGATGGTGTCTGGTGTAATCAATAGTAGTCTATCAGAGTGGTGGTGTAATCAATATTAGTATATCAGTGATGTGTCTGGTGTAATCAATAGTAGTCTATCAGAGTGATGGTGTAATCAATGGTAGTCTATCAGAGTGATGGTGTAATCAATAGTAGTCTATCAGAGTGTCTGGTGTAATCAATAGTAGTCTATCAGAGTGGGGGTGTCTGGTGTAATCAATAGTAGTCTATCAGAGTGGTGGTGTAATCAATATTAGTCTATCAGAGTGGTGGTGTAATCAATATTAGTCTATCAGAGTGATGGTGTCTGGTGTAATCAATATGAGTCTATCAGGGTGTCTGGTGTAATCAATACTAATCTATCAGAGTGATGGTGTCTGGTGTAATCAATAGTAGTCTATCAGAGTGTCTGGTGTAATCAATAGTAGTCTATCAGAGTGTCTGGTGTAATCAATACTAATCTATCAGAGTGATGGTGTCTGGTGTAATCAATAGTAGTCTATCAGTGTGGTGGTGTAATCAATACTAATCTATCAGAGTGATGGTGTCTGGTGTAATCAATAGTAGTCTATCAGACTGATGGTGTAATCAATATTAGTCTATCAGAGTGTCTGGTGTAATCAATAGTAGTCTATCAGACTGATGGTGTAATCAATATTAGTCTATCAGACTGATGGTGTAATCAATACTAATCTATCAGAGTGATGGTGTCTGGTGTAATCAATAGTAGTCTATCAGAGTGTCTGGTGTAATCCGTAGTAGTCTATCAGAGTGGTGGTGTAATCAATATTAGTCTATCAGAGTGATGGTGTCTGGTGTAATCAATAGTAGTCTATCAGAGTGGTGGTGTAATCAATAGTAGTCTATCAGACTGATGGTGTAATCAATAGTAGTCTATCAGATTGTCTGGTGTAATCAATAGTAGTCTATCAGAGTGGTGGTGTAATCAATAGTAGTCTATCAGAGTGTCTGGTGTAATCAATAGTAGTCTATCAGAGTGTCTGGTGTAATCAATAGTAGTCTATCAGACTGATGGTGTCTGATGTAATCAATACATTTTCTAAATAAAAACTGTACTTCTTTCAGTAAGTGTGAAAGGAAGTGACTATGAGTAGGAAAGAATCTACCATTATCTAAAATAATAGCTGCATATCAAGACCATAATGCAGTTATTCACTGGTGTTGTTTTGAACAAGTGTATCCCCTATGTCAAGATTGATTGCAATCAATGGTCGGTTGTGAGGCACAAAACACAAACATGTCACAGCAATCAACTCGCTGCAGCAGCAACCATTACATTTGCAGTCAGAGATAAGAACAAAGGCTACTGTATCCATGAGGTTTGGCCTATGAACTCGGTTATTCTACATCTGTGTGTTTCATTTGCAGTCAGAGATAAGAACAAAGGCTACTGTATCCATGAGGTTTGGCCTATGAACTCGGTTATTCTACATCTGTGTGTTTCATTTGCAGTCAGAGATAAGAACAAAGGCTACTGTATCCATGAGGTTTGGCCTATGAACTCGGTTATTCTACATCTGTGTGTTTCATTTGCAGTCAGAGATAAGAACAAAGGCTACTGTATCCATGAGGTTTGGCCTATGAACTCGGTTATTCTACATCTGTGTGTTTCATTTGCAGGTCTGGTTTTCTTTTAAGCTATTATTGAGATGATTTGTGCGTAAGCCAATAGCCCTCTACAAAACATATTTTACCATTTATAAAATCACTTACTGCTCATGCTTCCGGCCAAACTGTTTGAGTCTTCACCAACCGATGCAATGAAATACTTTATGCACACCCAGGTCACCCGTGATACAAGTCAGTATTCGACGTCCATCCGTGTCTGAGGACGTCGGGAGATGACGTGGAAACCGGCCACTAGGGGCAGCAGTGAGCTCTGTTACCTTCAAGTAGGTTTGGGTTTTGCTCTAATTCCAAAAGTTGCAAGTTCGATTCTAGTGATAGAAAGTTGTTTTTGAGATGTTCGTTTTTAAGCCGATCCCAAACCTTAACCCTTACCTTAACCACTCAGAGTTAATGCCTAACCTTAACCCTTACCTTAACCATTCAGAGTTAATGCCTAACCTTAAGATTTCAGATATAATGGATAAACTTAACCTTAAACAAATCGATATTTGACATCTGGAAATGTGACTTTAGTAGGAAACATGACGTGAGACTGTGACAGATCTAGTCGGTATGCAAGTGAACCTCAATACATTTTTAGGGTGCAATGTGAAAAGTTACAAGGCAACATATTATTCCTTCAGACAAAAACTCTAGAATGAAACAGTATTTATGACTTTATTGAAAGTTGAACAGGTGACTTACAGTCAAGAGCCATTGTCGGCATTTCCTTTTACATTTCCTTTACAAAAAAAATGTGAGTTTCAGTTTCCTCTCTCTATGCACAAATACACAAGACTGGCTGAGTTGGGGGGGCGTGGGAACAGAGCAGTGATTGTCTGCTGAGCAGTGTTGAGTTGTGTTGGGGTCAGAATGTCGTCAGTCTACGGTGAGACTGACACAAGTCCTGCTGAGACTGAGGATGCCCTCTTTGTGAACACATCATCAGTCACCTGACACCAGTTTGTCCATTTTCTCTTTTCCTAACAGGCAAGGCCACTTTGATATTCACCGGGTGTAATATTTCTTAGATCAGAGTGAAAACAAGCCGTGCGTACATACAATGCTTTCGTAAAAAAAAAAAAAAAAAACCATCAACCAAATAATCACAAAGTTGTTTACATAAATGTAAAATAGAAAAAATATATATAAGCCACTAAAAGAGACGTGCAGGTACTCCTAAACGCTTAAGTTCTTTAATAAAATGAATTATGACATCAATATTTCGTGGCATTAATTATCAAGATGACATTTTAGATATTTCTTTTGAAAGACCGTCAAGGTACTGCCAGGACCCACCGTTACACTATTTGCTGCTATTCACAAAAAGTGATTATGCATCCAATCAGTCTGAAACGGGGCTATTTTTTGTTTCTCGTAATTTAGTACGTCCCTCACAAGTAATAATGTACAGGTACAGCTGTACAGGTGGGATATATGACATGAAGACATGCACACCTTAAGTCTCCACTATAACCTAAAGGTTTGCAGTACTCTAATACCGTAACAAGAACAGCAAATGAGTCAATTAAGAATGGGTGCAAATGAAATGCTTCATGGATAAAATACAACTTTCTATACCAAAGAAATATAGAACAAACTCATAATATTATCGACGATAGTTTTAATTTGTGTATATATCTTTTTGTATACACACATTTTTGTGGTAAAGCAAAGTCTCTCCCTTTGGGTCTCATCCAAGTGCAGATGATCTCTGGCAATGATTAATTAAAAGTATATTTATTAGAACTTCGAGGCAGGCCTGACGAGATTTCGATATCTCTTTAAAATTCCATTTAGCAAGGCAGTTAACAAATAATTATGTTTCCTTAACGACGACAGCCATTACTAAAGAAAATAACCTCAATCTTCATTATCATCACTGGAAGCAGAATTACTTAATTATCAGTTGTGGTAGAGATTAGCTAAAATGCATTCATTGAAATCCCCCCCAAAAGATATTCATGAAATGTGCTTTTCTAACTGAAAAGAATCCTATAAAAGGTTTTGTTGTTTTTATGTAACTAAATACTGTACTGTGGATGGCTGTTTAAAGAAGTATAGGCACATGTCTTCCTAATTTCAGGTAACACTTCAAGCCAACAGTATAACGATTTATTTTAGTAAAGAATAATATAATACAACGTATATTATACGTGTATAATCAACTTTAGATATTTGTAGGCATACATTTGTTCAACAGCCTCAAAATAGCTGATGATAAATTGTATTTATTTCACCTTTATTTGAAGATGTTGCTGAAAATGAAGATCGTTATGAGCTGAAACTGAAGATATTATAAGAGGGATCTTACCAGGTGCGTAATGTTGTTGCTCTCGATCAATGCATTTGGACTGCATTGTACTTCATTATACCTGTTGGATTTAAGTAACATTTTACTGTACTGTTGAACTATACACGTGAGGGTGGTGTGTTACACATCCACTATAGTTGATGAAACTGTTGACAATGGGACAATGACAACCAAAAAATTATGTATTGTCAACATTGTACGGTTTGGGTCAGCACGATAGTGTGATAAAGAATATGCAGAACTGTGTCGGTTCCATTTATGGTGTAATGTTTTCTCCAACTAATGAGCATCAAATGTATAAGGCCTCATCAGAGCTCTTTAACCAAAAACTAGATTTTGTTTGTTTCCCCTGCTGTTTTTCCCTTGTTTTTTCCCATCCTGGATTTCCTACAGTTCCATTTCTACTCACTGCATGCAAAATTCACTGTTGACATTCTCCTTGGCTTGGTATTTTTAACAAGTGCCCACAGCTTAGCTGTAAAGACATTCCCAACACTAACTGTATTTTCCAATGCTGTTACAGCTATGCTTCCTTAAAAAAAAATCAACAACTGAAAAACAATTTTAACCATCATGGTTGCTAGAACACCTCATAGAATAGATAAAAACAATCACAACAGCTTTACATTTTCAACTTACCTATACGGTGCATTCACTGCAGATGTTTACAAGGCTTCCAGGCTCTGACATGGTAGTGTTTTCTTCATCGCTACCCACCCAACCCCAGTGTCTCTTTGCCGTATCTCACCTTCCCTGCTACACCGTTCAGAGGCATTGCGACACTCTAAGCACGTTCATTCGGAACTTCAGAGGCCTTGTGCCAATCTAAGCACGTGGAAACTTGAGCGTGAGAGTGGACAAATCGGACAGGTCGATACCGTTATAGGATTGTAGATCATGACCATGACCGTGTTCGTTAGGCACCAAATGGAAGAAAAGGGAGAGACTACTGGACTACCAGTCGAATAAGAAACACCCATTTCTGTTTCAAAAAATGTTGCTACGGTGAGCCCTACTGACTATGGACCAGAGTAAGCCTGAATTGATCAAATCCACCATTGATGAAAACCTGTTGTAAAATCCATAAGGAGTTATCCTGTTTTGAGAATCTGTTCCATAAATTTAACTGCCTGCCAGCAGCAATGAACAGGGTTCACAGGATGACAAAGGACACAAGATCAATTGAATAACAAAGCACTCTATCATGCAGGAAGGATCTTCCTTTAAGTGCAATCAAAATATGGAGTGAAAGTGACATATGGTTTGATGAGGAGAATGTGGTTTTGAGCATTAGTGGTACATATGAAAATAGTGATTTAATAATAATTCCGTGTGGTTCGTTTTAGGGATGTCAATAATAGTTTCACTTTGATAGGCCACTGTGGAATAGATTTGTAGTAAAAAAAAAAGTTACATCCAAATTTTTATTTGTCAATAACTCTTTGAAAATACAATCTACACTGAATGTTGTAATCAGAAGGTTTGCATGGGCGGGAGTTCAATTTACCACCTGGTGACATCACCAGGCGGTAAATTGGTTAATGGACCAATAACAAAGAGTTCCAAACCTCCCTGCCAATAACAGCTCGTTTTGAGTTTTCCAATCCCCACTTACACCACTCCCAGAAAATCCTTCTTGCTTGAGAAATAGTTATTTGCTAAAAAGCTATTGTTGTCCATTTCAATGGAAATCTATTACAGTAAGGTATTTAATTGTTAACAAGAAATTATTTGATATTGATATAAAAACAGCTCAATTCGGCCTTTAACAATATCAATGTCAAACTTAACAAGTTACAAATTGACAGGTCATTGTGAAATGGATTTACAAAGGATTTAAATGGACAAGTAAATCAGATTTCTAGATTTAATAATTACTCAGCCCTGTTAGCCAATCCCTTATTTATGTTATTTTTATCATGAGCATACGTTTTTCAAAGGTTTTCCAAAATGTCCAAGATGAAGGAAAATCTATCCTGGCTGGCCTTATGGGTCCTTGAGGTAAATTTGTTCAGCATGAGGAAAGACACCTACATACAAAGTTTAAAGACTGTAGGTCAAACTGGGCGGCGGATATGACGGTTTAAGTGAGACTGCGTATAACAGCGCCACCTATAGGTCAATCAATACCATTCTTTTAAACCAGGTTACTCATGGCCTCTAGTTTCTGTGTGCCAAATTCAAACAAAAGTTATCAATCTAAGCTTGAGTTATTTTTACCATGTCAAGGAAAACATTATAATCTAAGAATAACAATAGGTTTAACAGCAAAGCTGTGAACCCCTAAATATCCGTTTGAAACAAATGTTACAGATCATAGTGAACCCTGGGACAGACTACAGGGCCAGTTGAAGAGGTCAGGCTATTTATTTCACCATGACAAGATGTTGTACTTGAAAATGTCACTGTTGTAACACCACTGAAGCATAGATATCGGTTCACTCCTCGTCCCGTTTGAACATCATTGTGACATGCGAAAGTCTGGACATTTGTGCGTTGAGGTCCTTCCAAACGGGTCTGGAGACCGTCCCAACATTTTAAGCTTTGCACCATTTACATCATGTTAAAACATTACTAACAAAATCTCCAAAATGTCTTTCTTTGAAAAATCCAGCCAGTATGTAGAGTGCCCCAAAAAAAAAACATTTTTGAATGGAAAACCACCATCCTACAGTTTATTCTCAACCTACATTGATGCATTTATACACACCAATCAAAATGTCCTCTCAGAGTACAGCATCATCCTATCGTCATCTAAAATGTCCTTTCTTGTATCCTTATTCATATCCTTCCGTTTCCTTCACTTGTTTGTTCTGTTGTCCGCACTGATGGTTTCGGCGGGGCTCAACCGAGGGCTAAGAGACGAAGAGGTTGCCGCCGTCGTTGTGGCCATAGAGGTCTGCCAGTTTCTTGAAGCGTGGCCCCCAGTCGCTAAGGTAGTCGTAGTTCTGCTCTGAGTCCATGCTCAGCGAATCCAGCGAGCTGAGGGACTCTGCGGCTGAGCCGCTGCCCTCGAAGGCGTACGTCTGCAGTGAGTCGTAGGGCGGTGCTGACGGGTCCACGTCGGCCTCCTTCAGCCGGTCCCAGATGAACTCGCGGAAGATGCCGTTGTCCGGCGGTGGCCGGGAAGACGAGAAGAGGGTGGGCACTTCTGGGGTGACGTCACGGCGGTTCTTGCTGCCGCTCTCGCGGACGACGTTGAGGTTGCGCAGAGCGACCATGTCGAAGGCCTCGGTGTCCTCCTCGCCGCCGCCCTCGTCGTCGTAGCGCACAATGTTCTCGCGCACGTCACGCTCCTCGTCCAGGATCAAGGGCTCCTTCTTCCTCCGTCGCTGCATGGTGATGATCAACAGGACCAGCACTGTGGAGAGAGAGAGAGAGAGACAGGTATGACCATATTAGAGACACATATTTCCATCAGATTATACAGATCCACAAAGAATTTGAAAACAAACCCAATTTTGATAAACTCCCATATCTACTGGGTGAAATACCACAGTGTGCAATCACAGCAGCAAGATTTGTGACCTGTTGCCACAAGAAAAGGTCAACCAATGAAGAACAAACACCATTGATACAAATCATATTTATGTTTATTTATTTTCCCTTGAACTATTTTCACATCGTTACAACACTTTATATAGACATAATATGACATTTGAAATGTCTTTATTCTTTAGGAACTTCTTTGAGTGTAATGTTTACTGTTAATTTTTATTGTTTAATTTACTTGAGTTTATTATCTACTTCACTTACTTTGGCAATGATAACATATGTTTCCCATGCCAATAAAGTGTTAGTCATCACAGTCCCAAGTTAAGGTTATTTCAGGTAAATTTCAGGTTGATTTCAGGTTATTTCAGGTAAATTTCAGGTTGATTTCAGGTTGATTTCAGGTTGATTTCAGGTTGAGTTCAGGTTGATTTCAGGTTTACTTCTGATTTAGCTTGACATATCCAAAATGATCTCCATGTACCTTCAATGGACTCCCAAATGGCTTCACGAGATTCGAGCAAGATTTAGATTTTGTGAAATATGCTATTAGCCCGCACGTGTTGTTGGAACGAAGCACAAACAGAGATAAACAACCAGACAAACCTGTTTACATATCAGGGTTTAACAGTGTGACTGTGTCCCAAATGGCACCCTAATTCCTATATACTGTAGTGCCCTACTTTTGACCAGAGCCCTATGAGCCCTGGTCAAAAGTAGTGCACTATATAGGGAATAGGGTGTCATTTGGGACACAGTCACACTGTTAAACCCTGATATGTAAACAGGTTTGTCTGGTTGTTTATCTCTGTTTGTGCTTCGTTCCAACAAAGTTAAATTAGTGCACTATATAGGGAATAGAGCTCTGGTCAAAAGTAGTGCACTATATAGGGAATAGGGTGTCATTTGTGTGAGTCTGTGAGTGCCCCCATGCAGTTGGCTGCTCCCACAAGCTGCTTACGCTGGGCAGGCCAGCGCTAAATCTTTGAAATGAGCACAGCATATGCCTATCTGAGCAATAATACAGGAGTATATGCCAGTCATAAAAAAGCAAACGGTCCAAGTGCGGTCCCCAAAGCATGTCAACATAGCGTAGCATGTCAACGTAGCATAGCATGTCAACGTAGCATAGCATGTCAACGTAGCGTAGCATGTCAACGTAGCAAAAGCATGTCAACATAGCATGTCAACGTAGCAAAGCATGTCAACGTAGCAAAGCATGTCAACATAGCATGTCAAAGAAGCAAAGGATGTCAACGTAGCATAGCATGTCAACGTAGCATAGCATGTCAATGTAGCAAAGCATGTCAATGTAGCAAAACATGTCAACGTAGCATAGCATGTCAACGTAGCATAGCATGTCAACGTAGCATAGCATGTCAACGTAGGACCTCTCTCTTTCTCAATTTTCTCAATGGTACCTTATGACAAGATAGAAAAGTTTTATCGTAAAATTTAAAAAAAAAGTCAAACAATATAAACCAATTTACTCGTAAAATGCCAAAAGCAAAGTTGAAGGGACATACTCTAGGTTTTACCAAAATCAAACAACACACCAACTTAAAGGGAAAGTGTTTTTGAGGAAGTTTTGTCTTGCAGTGCAGGTTTGATTCAGCTGTTTCCATTCATGAAATC